>NW_013667431.1:185947-187256 GCF_000517525.1 Limulus polyphemus
GGTTCATCTGCTTCATCAGTAAATGTCCTTTCGTCAGTAACAGTCACATCAGTGGTAGTAACTTCATCAAGAGCTTCACCGTTTCCCTTCTCAAAACTGAGTAGAGTTTCTTCTTCGACAGTAGCTTCTTCAAGTGGCACGTCTTCAGCAGCGTCTTTTGTTCTGTTGTCCACTTCGTCCCAACTGAAATGTCCTGGACCGAGGTAATGCCAAAGACCGGTGGCATGCACCACCTTTAGCTTACCACGCCAACCACATTTTATCTGGAAAGTCACGCCTGAGAGACGATACACTATGTCATATGGGCCTTCCCATGGAGAAGACAACTTAGGAGACTTCCCTTTGGTCTTCCTGGGATTATACAACCACACCTTGTCTCCTGGTTCAAAGCTGACTTCAGTAGATCTTTTATCATAAGTTAACTTCATCGAATCAGCAGATGTTTTCAAGTTTGAACGCACTTGATGGTGAATATCATCCATCCTTTCCGATAACACTTCCACATACTCTGACACATTCTCAGGCAACTTTTCATAAGGTGGGCATCCCTTATGCTTGGGTCCCCTTTCAAAAATACATGTACTGCATGTCCTGCACCATTCTTCCACATCTCGCCTCATACCTATCCAGTAAAATCTTTGTCGTTTGTGACTCAATGTCTTCTTGATTCCAAGATGTCCTCCTGTTAAATTATCATGGGATTGACGCAGCACAACTTCCCGTAACTTCCTCGGTATAACTGCCAAGTCGTCACTTTCCCATCTCTGGACAATAATACCATTTTCAAGCTTCAACTGGTCCCATTGTGCCCAATAGTGCTTTGTCACAGGGCTTAGACTAGACATCTTCTCCCAAGCAAGTGCACAACACTTGCTTTTAGAAAATCAATCATTGACTTCAAATCTTGGTCTTTCTGCTGTTCTGCCTTGATATCTATATTTGGTTCCACTTCATCATCATCAGCTTCTTCAGTCACTTTGACTTCACCTTGATGGCACCTAATTAGTTCAACCTCTCTTTTAACAGTTACCGGAACTTGGCCTTCGTTATTCCCAAACATCATTTTATCAAAATCAATTACAAACTTTCTTGGTAGTAGATAGTCCAATCCTAAGATGCATTCATCTTCAATGTCAGCCAAGTATACTTCTGTCTGTCCTTAATGCTCATGAGCTCAATAGTTACCCACACTGGTCCCCACAACCTTGTAGAATGTCCTGTCACACCATAAAGCTTCTGTATGGCTTCTGGTACTCCATCATGATCTAACACCTTGATGCTCACAAGGGTTTGCTGAGATGCAGAGTCT
>NW_013667431.1:188258-195311 GCF_000517525.1 Limulus polyphemus
CCGCTCCTAGTTCTGACATTCATTTCTGGGATGTGACTTCTAATGAGACTGAATATGTCTGCATTAGGGTTTAGCTGCGGGCTCTGTAAGGGGCTTGCCATTGTCTGAGGCTGATTAAGTCGATGGTTGATGTATCCTCCTTGTGTAAAAGACAAAAAGTCGTCCTTTAACGTATCTAATTCGCTTTTAAATTTACTAATGTTTTCCATTTGTACTTCTTGCCACTGTTGTAGTCTCTCTTCTTGTTTATTTTCTTTCTCCTCTAACTACTGCTGTAATTTCTCTTCTTGTTTATTTTCTTTCTCCTCTAACAACTGCTGTAATTTCTCTTCTTGTTTATTTTCTTTCTCCTTCAACAACTGCTGTAATCTCTCTTCTTGTTTCTTTTCTTTTTCCTCCAACAACTGCTGTAATCTCTGTTGTTTATTTTGCTGTTTGAGCTGCCATTGTTGTAGGTTTTCTTGCCACCGCTGTAATCTTTCTTCTTGTTTAATTTCTCATTCTTCTTGTCTCTTTTCATTTTCCTCTAACAACTGCTGTAAGCTCTCTTCTTGTTTAATTTCTCGTTCTTCTTGTTTATTTTGTTGTTCGAGCTGCCATTGTTGCAGGTTTTCTTGCAACTGCTGTTGTATTGCTGCCATCAAATCTGCTAAACTGTTGTTTGATTTTCTGCCTCTCGTTTCCATTTTTTTTTTCGTTCCACTTCTGACACCAATTTGTTACGTCTCCGTTTTTTAATTGATTTTCAGTAACTTCGTTCCCACGAAACTTTAGCGACACAAGTCCTTTCTTAAATAAAACTGGTTTATTCTTTCCGAATACAACTTTACGATACACTTAATTTCAACAGTCGCTCTTTTACAAATGTTTTAACAATGAACGTTAACTTCAACAATACTTCCTGACTGCAGCTCAATTACTCACTACCTACACACACATTATTCCCGTCACGTTGTCACCCTCTTATATCTACCAGACTACCCTATATTTAGTAATCTCCCGACAATTCATGAAGGTACAAAATATTTCCAGAAAGCAGGGGGCGTGACACTAGTCACGTGACCTCGCTGACGCAACAATATTAAGTTATTTTGTTTTGGAATTAATTAAAAACATAAAAGAAGATAGAACATAGGAATTTGTGGCATAAAGCAAAGGTTTTTTTATGTATGAGCTTTCTTCAGATATGGTATATCAGAGGAATTGGTGGTTTTTCTTCTTTTTTTTGGTCATGGTCCCTGCACCATGATTACCTTCCTTCCTGTCCATTTATTCCTCTTGTCTCTGACTTTTTTTATCTGGCTGTTCGACAAGGGTTCTTCCATATCTACCATTGCTGGATATAGAGTAGCCTTATCCAATACCTTCCTTTTTTTTTCCCCATTACTGCAGGGTACTTTCCTACCATTTCCCTTTTGTTGCGGTTCTTCTGTATCCTTTGTTCTCCTCATCCTACAATCCTTCTGGATTGGCACCTTAATATAGTTCTCCTCACCCTTACACAAGACCCATTCAAACCCTTGAATACCTGTTCCATTTATCCCTCCACACCTGTTTTTTGCTCTTTTTTTGGCCTGTGGTCGTCGGAGGTTAGATGTTTTGCCATTGACACTTCACATGTTCTTTACCAACATGCCTATGTTCTCACGTATCTGGATCATAGTTTTCTCCCTAAAACATTGATGGGTTGTGAAGGCAACATCTCCTTTACACCAATCTCCTTACCTTCCATTTCCCATTCAGATCCAGATAAACTTCTATGTCCTATGTGATTTCTCAGATGTTATGTTACCTGCACAGCTTTGTATTGTATCATATTGACTTGACAGTTATTATGGTTTTAAAATCTCACAAAAGGCTTGTTAGACAACTAGAGGCGCTCAGAAACTTCTGTTTTTCTTCACCCTGCTAGCGAAATAAAGTTATTCTAGGGTGAATTCGGAAAATTTACTAGAGTGAATAAAACTAAGTGACATACTAAGTTTGAACGATGGGGTGTGAATATTAACCATGTGGATACTTGGTAAACGTGCGTGGCATGGGTATGTACAAAGTGTGATTAATTGAGAGCCCCATGACATCTGGGAAAGCTGTGAAAACTGAAAGCAGGGAGGAAGGGATCTGAAACATGATGGAAAGGTGTGAAAGCTAAAAGATAAGTGAACAAGTAACAGGCATGATAAAAAATAGGATAAATGACCAGCTTGAAGGACCGAGGCTGTGACACAAGCAGTAATTAAGATTTAACAAAAATTGTAAAATTTAATCATTAATTCAGGATGGGCACCTTTTCAGGGCTGGGATCACAGGATTCAAATTTTAAGGTCAAAATTTTGCACATCTTCCTTTCATGGTTCCCATTTATTTATCTACTAGAATCCTTCATCTCAGAGATATTTCACCTACCATTCTTCTAGGTTGCATTTGCCAACTTCTCAAATTGGCTTAATCTTCCTGGTTTTCCAGTTCCCAGTGTTTTTTCTAGGGTTCATCTCATCAAATACAGCACCTTATTTTCTCCCTTGCTTTTTATCTCTGTTGTCCTCTGGAAGACATAATCCAGACTGGCAGGTGAACCACACCAACCACATTCATATCCCATTACCTGCTTCATATGGCCGTATCCTCCTTATCTGGATATCACATACTGCCTATTGCCATACTCCACATTTCAGTTTAGCTGTGAGTGGGTAAGTGTTTTTTATTTGTTTATTTCCCTTGCAGTGTCACATTTTCTATATTGGATCCTGTTCTGTGGGGAGTGGTGCCTATACAGATATACTAATTCTTAAATCTGCACTGTACAGCTTTAAGGTCTTATTATTTTCATTGATGAGATAGGGTGTTCCACAAGACCACTTCTAAGTTCTTCCTTGAGGTGTTTTGTGTCATAAGTATGTTTTTCCTGACCATACACTTATGGACTACCATAAGTAGAGCAGAAAGGAATTGCTGCCCATTCTTGCTGCTCTTTCAGTTGAATAAATTGGGAATGGCCTGCTTTTAAAAATGGGGTTTTGCTAACACCCATTGCATTTTCTCTGGTGCTGAATTCATTCAGATTGTTAAGATGGGGTGTTCTACAAAATTGTTTGTAGGTTCTTCCTCAAGGTGTTTTGAGTCATAAATGTGTTCATCCCTGACTGTACACTCGTGGACTATCATGAGTAAAGCATAAGGGAATTGCTGCCCATCCTTGCCACTCCTTCATTTGAATAAATTAGGAGTGGTCTGCTTTTAAAAATAGGGTTTTGCAGTCACCCATTGCACTGTCTCTGGTGCTGCATTCCTCTGGACTCTCCAACACATTCTCCCCCCTTTTTCCAGTGAAGTACAGGAGTCCTAAACACTTACCAGCTCCTAGCTGCTGGGGTAGTGGACCATGGTGGTTTTCTCCTGAGTGCTCAGTCCCACTCAGTTCAGAGTAGGGTGGTGGTGTTTTGCAAGGCTAGATGATGTTGCATTATTCTCCTACTGTGGACCTGATGCATAATTCAAGATGCTGTTTGGTTTTGGACTGGATGAATCTACCAATAAAGGCAGTTCAGCCATCTGGCTGGAAACCTTCCTTCCTACCACCTGAATGTCTGTTCCCAGGTAGTATTGTGTTGGTTAGAGCTGAACCATCTAACATAAGTCCTCACATGTGAGTCGGCTGGGACCCCCTTCCTACCATGGATTGGATGATGCATTCCTAACGCTGCATGGTTTTGGATTAGGTTGAATCTCCACATTGCATTCCATCTTCCTACTGTTGTTCGGATGTCAGTGCTTGGGGATACAGATATTGGTTATGTTGGATATGCACACGTGAGGGCTTGGGTTCTTGGAATGGATGTTCTCTTTCCCTTCTGGTTTCTAAGTCTGAGGTGAATGATAGAGGACCTCCTTCCTACTGTGGAGCAGATAATGATCCTTTCCTAGTTCTGCTGATTTTGTATAGAGTTGATATCCTAATTATGGTGTGTTGTGCCCTAGCCATTCTACATCATGGGTATGTCTAGTTTCAGTAGGTCAAGGACCTCCTTATTATGGGGACTGGGTGAACCATTTCTGGATTCTCTGGATTTGACCTTCCATTTACAGTTCAAATATAGATGGTTGAGGACCCTCCTCCTACCAGGGACAGGATGTTCCTTTCCCAGTTTTGACAGTTTAGGTCTGTGGTTTGATCTCCTGACTAAATGGGCCCTGTCCACTCTATACCTGCGGCACATATGGGTAATTCTCAAATGTGCCTCTTTGCTTCCCCTTTGGTGACACTGCCATACTTCAGGGGCAAACAGTATACCTGGTTCAGGTGTAGTGGGGTCTCCTATGTGTGTTTCTCTTCTCATGGATTCTCTTTAGATGCATTCTGAAGGTGGCTCATCTAGGTGATTTTGCACCAGTCCCTCCACCAGATCAATTTGGGATTTTATATATTATGTGAGAAGAGGTAAGGTATTGTATGAACAGTTATAATTTTCCTACACAGAAAATGTATTTCTGATAGATACCTCTCCTCACCCTTCCTCCCCACTTCTGGTGTTTCTTTTGCTCCTAATCTCGAAGAAAAGATTAGGTTAACCTGGGCAGAGGGAGACAGCTACATCAGAAGAGTGTGTTGTGCTCCTGTTGGTGGAGGGTTTCCACATGTTTATTTGCATGAGAAGATACAGCAGAACCACGTTAAATGTGGGGTAGGTGGAGTTTGAAGGCTAGTGGCAAGCCAAAAATATTTGTACCTATAGAGGGCAGCATTGAAAATGAAAAGCTATTATGTGACAGGAGGTAAGTATCAATCAGAAATACATTTTCTGTGTAGAAAAACTATAACTTTCATTTATTTTTATTTTTTTGGGAACTCTTCCATAGTGAGGTATTCAGATGTTTCCTGTTTAAAATTCCTATTGGCTGCTCAAGTGTTCAAAGCTTTATTATTTTTTTTTCTTTCTTCCTTCCATTAAAACCTAGTTCTAATATTGTGCTTTTCTAACACGTAGGTTGTTTAAAATGTAATGTTTGTTTTTGGAACAGGTGTATTAGATTTATTGGTAAAGTTAGTTAAGTATAGTAAAATGGGTAAACCTTTAGAATTTATCTGTTGACCTAAAGAATTAAAATAGAATTTTCACCAGTTAAATTTTATTGTGATTGCAAATTCACCTCTACTAACCCTAAAGAAATACATGTATGTTATAGTTTATTTACTGTTATTCATGTACTTTTAAATCAGTAGCTGCATTTTTTGAATATTAATATGATTCCAGTAATCTGAATAAAATCATTTGTGTTGTTTTTTCTCCATAATACTACTCACAGTCAGGTCTTTTGGCACATTGTATAAGAATTTCTAGTTTTTTTTACAATTCAGGAAGAATAAACATATATTTATTCTACATATTACACATTGACTTGATTGTTTTTATGCAGGTTAAGTCTGCCATTCATGAACACATAACTTCACAACTCTCACTGGTTCATCAGAGAGAAATCCAGCTGTATCGCCAAGTTGATGCTATGATGGCACATCAGAATGCCTTACTTCAGAACCATCTTGCTCAACTGTATCAGACTTTGGGAAGCTTAAAATCTTTCACAAAATTTCTAGAAGAAAACCGCTTGGCACCATCATCTGGGGTGCTGGACAGAAATATAGTGAATATGTGAGTTTGTGTGTATATTCTTATACTATTGAACCAGTTTGTTTGTTTCCAAAATTGTGCTATTATTTCTTGTTTATTCACAAAGAATTGAAGGGTAAATTGTTTTCAATTATGTTTGTTTGAAATTTGATGTAGGAAATGTAGTTTGTATGATGCTGTTATTTGTCTTACTCTTGCCTTATTTTGTGATGAAAAAGTTTGTAAGCTTAAAAATGACCAAGTCATTATAAATGAGTTAAGAGCTGAATTGTGTCATACTCACCTGTGTTATATTAGTAGCTTGTGTACACAGGTTTGTATGTGCAGGCCTTGCAATGAAACCTTTAAACCTATAAAAGCCTTTTATTTTGTCCTCATCTTTTAATTCATTTATTGTTGCTCAAAATAGACCAAAAAAACCCCATAAAAACCTATATATTTAAAGGTAAATCTACATTTTGAAGCAAAAAAATATTATCTAAACATTTTTTAAATGTATTAATGATATTCCTGTAATTATTCGATACAGATGTATGGGAATATGATGATTTTGTAGCATTTTTGATATCAGGAATAATTTATACTTTATCAGTGTTATAAGAACAAACACTATGTAGTGAATTTATTTCTGGGATTTTTACAAATCAGTATAGAAATTTACATTTATTGTCAGTAAAAGATAAATTATGTATGTAACTCTGTATTTTTTTGGTTTATAAAACTACAACTTTTTTTTTAAAAAGGAGTCTTTAAAAAACCTATATTTTTTCAGTGACCAACGTGGAGTCTTATACGTGTGAACATTTATTAATATATTTGTGTGTGTGTGTGTGTATTTGTTTTGTCTAGAATGTAGGTATATAAATCTACCATCGATGAGAACATAAGTGCACAAAAGCTGCCCTTAACCCAACATGTTCTATATTTATTTTAGCCTGTGTTGTAATGTGGTTGCCTGAAGAAAACATGCAGTTTGTTTAATTTTTTCTAACACAACATTTTGTACAACCTACACGTTTTCAATTATAGTTGAATGGGGAACTGGAATTATTAATACTTACTAGCAGAGACTTGCAAAACATTTCCAGCCAAATTAATATCTTTATCATAACAGTACTTCTTTAAATATAACATTTCTAGCACAATACAAACGAATTGTAATCGTAGACAACGAAATGTATAAATCCACTTGTATATAGTCTGTACTTTATAAAACTTTTAACTTATGTTAGGCCTAAGTTCGATAAAGAGATAAATTAACACTGTAACCTGTGTACTTATCTTTTTACTTTAGTTTAGATAGGACTAAACTTTACTGTACTTAATACTATTGATAAATAAACTTATAATATATTCTATTTTTTAAAAACTTTTATACGTTTTTAATATTCTGTTGTACAAAATGGTTAGTAAAGTATATTTACAT
>NW_013667431.1:195556-204627 GCF_000517525.1 Limulus polyphemus
TTCTCGATCAGAAAGCATAACGGTCGTACATACAAACAAGCAGAATAATAGTATAGATATTAGGTCTATGTAAGTTTGTGTGTGCACGCATACAAGCTTATACAGTTTTATGTTCATATATATGTTTGCTTGTAGGCATATAGTCTCTAAGTTCATGTGTTCATGGTTATTCATTGGAAGAAAATCAAAAATATTCTTTATACTTTGCACAAATTACACATATATCTCCAATATTCATGAGATAGAAATAGGTCACAGGATACTTTTGACAAAGGTATTCAGGAGACCTAAATATATTGTAATTTATTAACTACATTCACAGAATCAAAAGTATGACTATTGAAGTCATGGTTAATTTAAATCCACAAACACAGTCAGTATGACAATAGACACAAGATGTTTGTGGCATCTATGCATAAAGGACAAATCATGGATTCAACATAGGCCTCCTGTTAGCAGGAACAACTAAATTTGTACACATCAAAAGAATGCCCGAGTGTAGGAATTCTGGTTTAGAAAGTACATTTAAGGGTAAAGAGGTCTTGCCATCTTCATTATTTTCTTCTTTTTTTGTTTTCCCCTAAGTGTTTTTTCTGATTTTCATTGAACCTCTCACTTTAATTAAGATTGTGTTCCAATTAACAATGGCATTGTCATTTTTAACAGTGCTAGTGATGAGTAAAATTTAATAATGTTTAGGGACAACAAGGGACCTATTGGTCCATCTCGGCTGTCCTATCCTCTAAACTAAACTAAAACTGTCAAATAAATAAGGTAAAGAAACAAAAATCTTAAAGCCATGCCCTTATCATTCATATAGTTATCAAGTTTTTCTTAAACTCATTAAATTACTGCTTCCACAATGTCTGAAGGCATGGGTACATTTCAGAGGCCAACCACCTTGTTAGAAAAAGAAAACTCTCATAGCTAAAAATGACTCCTTCCCTGCCAAGATTTATATTTGTGTCCCCTAGTCCTACTATTTTCACTGTTAAGTATGAAAAAAGATAATGCATCAACACTATCAATTCCGTTTACAATCTTAACACTTTCAGCACGGGCTCAGTCCTAGGGACCAAACTTATAACCATTTTGTGCTTGTTACAGTTTTCATGCTTTAATTATTAAATTAGTAAGTGTATCTTCATGAAATTTTGCATATCATCAGTAAACATAACAAGGTTTTCATACGAAAAATATCATATTTTTTTTATTAAATTTTAAGATTTCTTAAGTAATATTTTTCTCATGCCTTTTTTCTTTTCAAATGTTGATTTTAAGATTAAAAATACCTTTATGCATCAGAAAGTTTTCAAATTTCATAGGTGAAATCTTTATAACCTCCAGATAATTATCAATTTTTTTTTAGAAAAACCTTTATATTTTACATGTTATTTTCACTACTGTATCTCTGTATTAGTTTGGTCGATTTGATTGACCTTATAACAACCATAAAAAATTAGAAAATAAATATATATTATGACTTTTTCATTTTATAAATGACTACAAATTATAACTTAGAAACACAAATACTTAGTCAAAATACTTCAAATTCCATAACATTATACATCTATATATATATATATATTTATTATTTTTATTATATTGACCTTTCAGCTGTGCCTGGCTAACATTACAGAAGACGCAATGATGGCAAACATGCATTCATGTTACTGTATCCACGGATATAAAACTTGCCTTTACAAAGTGACCTGTCTTGGTTGTATTTTAGTGGACTAGAATTTTGTAAAATAGTCACATTTCAGTTATAATACATTATATATATGTATATACATTTTTACTATTTATAAATAAGTTGTTAAACTTATTTTTCTTAAAATATAGAACAGTAAATAAAGAAGTATAGCAAACAATTACTTCTTCTAGCTATGAACTTTGTACTCTTTGTTGTTTGCCATAAGTTGTTAAGCTTTATGAAATTTTGCATGTGGAGGATGTGAAACAAAATGATTTTTTTTTAGGTGGTATATATACATTTTGAAATATCCACAAATCATAAATTAGTATGTCAATACCACAAAATTCCACTATAAGTTGTCAAGCTTAGTAACTAAGCTGTATTTAGGTCTAAAAAAATACGAAATTTTGAGTTCACTAATGTCTTACCTTACCACTTGGAAGAAAACCATCTTGAACAGTTTCCATAAACCTCTCTTCCTCATGGTTTGATTCAGTATTTCCCAATCTATATGCCTGAAATTAAATCCTCCATAATTATGAACTCATTAACAGCTGAAATCTTAATCTCACTGTAAAGTTTTTCACTAATTTCATCAGTATCATCTGGTGGTCTATAACAAGTTCCCACTAAAAGCCTTTTCCCTTTATATACACTAATAGAAACTCAAATGGATTCAATCTCCTTTGTGTGATCTTTAATATCCTCAACTTCAACAGGATATAACTCATACTTTACATATAAAGCCAATCCTCCCCCTCTCTTTAGAACTTTATCCCTATTATATAACCTATAACCTTGTATTTCAAATACAATTGTCATCAAAGTCATCTGCATTTAACCGTGTTTCAGTTATTCTTATTATATCAAAATACTACATTCCTATCAATACCCTAAGTCATCTGTTTTATTTGTGATACTTCTAGCATTACTATAGTAACAATTAAGCCTATCCTTATAACTACTTCTGTACTCATTTCCTATGCCAAACTTTTCCTGCCTGTTATTCTTTTTGCATTTAGGTTTTCTTGGCCCACACCACTGTCTAATCCTAGTTTAAAACTTCCCTTACAGTTGAGTTAATAGCCCTTGCAAACAAGCCAGATCATATCCTACTTAAATGTAAACCATCCATTTCAAAAAGCTCTCTCCTCCCATTTAACTGATCCCACAAGTCCAACCAGCCAATTTGCTCATCCTTGCATATCATCCTAAGCCCAGCATTTAGCTCTAATGACCAACTTATAATTTCATCCCCACAGTTAATTCTCAGCAGTATCCTTGACACAATTAAGTTATGGTCTTTTTCTTTGAATGCCTTTATCAACTCCTTGTACTTACTAATTAACTCCTCTGACCTACCTTTCGCTACATCATTAGCCTCTACATACACAACAAAAACTGCATCATTGTTAGCCCATTTTATTATATCTCATGCTCTGTCAGTTATATCCTCCACCTGTGCCCCTGGATAGCATAATCCAATCCTTTTCTCCCTATTTACCCACACAGACTATCCTATCCACATGCCTTGTCAAGGAATCACCTATAACTATAACCTTCATTCACATCCTCCTCTAATCCTCTTGTTTTCCTTCCCTCTAATAGTTCTTCAGTTGCACAAACAAGGGTACTACTTATTTACTTTGTTTAGTGCACAACAGTCAGTTTCTTTGAAGAAACTTGAGTTCCAACTAGATGGTGAACAAGAGCTAAGGTCAGCCAGAGAAGGCTTTGACTAGGTTAATTTAGTTGAACTGTAAGCTAGATTAATGTGTTTTTATCAGTTTGCACATTCATTATTATTGCATACTTTGTGGACTAGGTAAATTTAGATGGTTATATATATTTATATCAATTTCACGTGATAATATTAATAATACTCAAAAATCTATAACACTATAAGAGCTTTACTTTCCAATGTCTTCTCTCTTCTGTAGTGCTCTTATTGTATTTCTATTTAAGTGTTTAATCTTTGAATGACAAAGTAACAGCCCACTAAGACAATTAATATTATTATATAGTGGATTTTGTTAAATAAATAATGAAAAACTAAACTCATTATTAGGATAATTGTCAGTAATTGTTAACATTAACGATTATTAACTGACAAGTTACTGCAATTTACTCAGTACATATTTATAGCATGTGACTGTGGTTACATTATAAATTGCACTTATGATCAAAATGTATATTTATTTGAATCCAATGGACTTGCTTCTAAAGTTTTCCCTGGTTAAAATATAAGTGTATGATATTGCAGTACTGAAAGTTAAGTGTATATAATAAATGTCAGTTGGATTGTGAGGTCTATATTTTTCAGAAGTTATTTATAATAACATGGGTAAGTAAGTTTCAAAAGAATTGAGAGAAGCAAATAAAAAGAAAAAAAACTGTCAAAGATGTCTTGCATCATTTATTATCAAAACAGTGTTGTCAATCAAGATATAATGAATGTAAAAATGAATCTGATAAAGAATGATTAGAAAGGGATATTTACAAAATCATTCTAATAAAGTAGGAGAAAAGATTAGTTGCTATGGTATTATGGTCTGAACTGGTTTACTTAAACATAAAATTAATAGCTCAAATACATATGCATCATAGTAATTCCTATATTACCCAAGTGCATAGCTGAAGTTTTTTAAATTGTTGTTTTGTAATTTTTTTATTCTTATTTTGTATAGTGCACAACAGTCAGTCTTTTTGAAGAAACTTGAGTTTCAGTTAGATGGTGAACAAGAGCTTAGGTCAGCCATACAAGGCTTTGGTCGTGTGAAAATAGCCAATGGACAGTCAGGTTTTTTACCTTTACCTGAAGAGGAAGACTATGAGGATGATAGCCATCACTTATTCCATAAAACCTTACAAGATGATGGGCTTCAGAATGTGAGTTTTATAATTTTTGACATTATTGCGTGCTTCAAATTTATCACTTTATTGCCAGTTTTGCATAACATGCAAATCATCTTTCATTACAATGATATATTTTTCCAATAAATTCAGTAAAATGCATATTCACTTCCTGTCCAAGTTGGGTGATTGTGATAGGATAATACAATTTAAGTACAATCAAGCGTGTACTTTATACCATTTAAGATAATGCTTTAAGTTTCAAGTTGCTAGAAATACCATTTAAATAAGTTTTTTACACATAAATTACTCTGATTTCTTTAAATTTCTTATGAATTATGCACTAGTTTTGAGAAGCTGTTATGATCTGTTATAGGAAGTTGACTTCACAGATGTTTAAAGTAGAATTTTAAGACTTTATTCAAGTTCTACATATGGATATAATGTAATTTTTAAATCCTTATCCCTATAAAAGTGTGGTCAATACATTGCACCACAGCCATGTCTGTAGAGTTACACATAATTTAACTGGATTTACTGTGTGTATATTGACAAAATTTGGCAAGCTTACAGTAAACATTAAAATTCCAGTATGGTCTTACCTTCTCTGACACAAAGCTTTCTCGATTTTCTGCCCTCTAAGCATTGCTAAAAATTTTTTCCAATCAGCACACCAATCTATATATCCCATTAATTTTGCTCCACCTGTATTGGCGTAGCTAGCTTTCTCTGCTATTCCTGCTCAATCTTCACTTTCTTGATTGGCACTGTATTGTTTAGATGTGTGTTTTTTGCATGTGGCAACCATTTATGAACATGCTTCTTTGCAATTTCAATTTTTTTTTCAACAGTTCTATTTTACTGTATTTGCATTCACTTGTTTCAAAATTCTTTTTACATTTATTTCTTGTTACCAAATTACCAGAGATCTTAGTATGAATTTGTGATTGGTGTATAGACTACAGAAATTCCAGTTACAGCCATAAAAACAACTGGGCTGGTATGATTTCCCAGGAATTGGGTTCAATTTTATCTGCAGAGGAGGTACAGGCCTTAACTCACAGGGAGCTAGTTTCATATGGTCGGCCTGCGATTTCTTCTTCTTTTCAACGTGACAAAATTTCTAAGGAAAAATACAATCAATGATAAAACAGTTTTTTTTTGGCACATTCTTATTTTGATTTGTCACACTCTACAACTCTTCAGGAGTTTTCACCTTCCACCAGTTGTTGTGCTGTTGTGTCATTTGCTTGAGTGGAGAATTGTTCTTTTCCTCCTTTCTTTCTGTTGCTTCTAGTTCTTCCGTAGGATCGGTGGTAAGTTTTTCAACATATACACTTTACACCTTATTGATATACCCATGGTAGGTGCAGCTCAGATGCCCTTTGTGTGGCTTTGGCCTTATTTACAGATGGGAGAATTAAGTATTTCATGTCATCACTGCTCAGACTTTGGTAAGTTAGATATTTATATGTCCTCTGTTATCAAAGTTACCGTAGAGGAATTGTAAGCTAGATATTGATTGTTGCTTTGTTTTTAGGTAAATATAATCATTTTGCAGGTTCATTAATATTACTCAGTGGGTCTTCTCCTCAACGTGGATTCCTGTACGTGGTGAGGGGACCTCCCAGGGAGAGTTCTGTATTTTCAGTTACTTCCTCTGGGATCTAAACATCCACCCACGTGTTTGCCATGCGTGGCGACCTGTGAGGGGGAAGAGAGGATCCTCGTGGTTGAGTGGTGTCTGGGGCACTGCAACACATCACTTTGGCCATGAATTCCTGTAGACATGTGGCCTTGGGGTGCCCCCCCCCCCCCAGGGTCAGTCGGCTGGTCCATTCGGGCTCGGATCAACTGACTACCAGTGTTGTGCGTTCTCAATGGGTGTTGTGGGCATCATGTCTGATACTAGTGTTTGGGTATAGTGCTCACGAAACCCTGGCATTTCTGCAGTGTCCTTGTTTGACATTGTAGTGCGTCCCCTCGTAGGACTCCATCGCTGGTGGGTTTAGTGGGCACTAAATCTTTCTCTTTAATTATGGATCCCCCCAATCCAAATAAAAAAAATGTTAAAACTCTGCTAATCAGTAAACAACCACACCTAGAAGACTCTGAACAGCAGTCTCCATCACAAAGTACACCTGTACCTCTCTTTTTGATCCTGCATTCACTGTCCAATAAATCTTTAGGGCAAATGTCTCCCTTTTTTTATTCAGAAGGGCTTGCTGAATCTCCAAAGTCAGTTGAGAAGCTCCATTCTGGAGACATCTTGGTTGAAACATCCACAGCTAAGCACAGTGAACTCCTTTTGAATTCAAAGGCCATTGGGGATATACCCATTGAGGTTAGTCCCCACGCTTCCTTGAATTCGTCACAAGGAGTTATTGTTGAGAGGGACTTGAAGTCTATCCCCGAGTCAAAGATCCTTGCTGGTTTCTCCAGACAAGGAGTTTCAGAAATTCGAAGGATCTCACTCGTCAAGATGGAATTATGGTGCCGACCTCAGTTTTGATTTTGACATTTTCATCACCACGTCCACCTGCCGCTGTTAAGGCAGGTTATTTGAACTGTAAGGTATGGCCCTATATTCCAAACCCTCTCCAATGTTTTCAGTGTCAGCTGTTTGGTCACTCTTGTTGTGGTTCTGTGATGTGTGCTTGTTGTGGTGGCAAGGACCATGACACTGATGAGTGCAAACTGGACCCTCACTGTGTTAATTGTAGTGGTTCCCACCCCTCTTATTTTAGGTCTTGCCCTAAGTGGGTGGAGGAGAAAGAGGTACAGCAATTGAAGACTCTTAATAACATCTTTTATCCTGAGGCTCAGAAGCTATTGTTCCCTACTACATCTCGGACATATGCCACTGCACTACGCTCCACTGCTACAGTGGGAGTGCAGACGGACCTTTCCGTGCCTCCATCTGAGTCTTTCTCACGCTTTTGAGAGGTCTTCTGCCCTCCATGGATAATAGAGTTGATAGGTCTACATCTACTCCAATCTCTGTTCCCACTATTCCTTCCAGTGACTGCCTGGGTCAACCTCCTCGGGCACCAGCCTTTGGTGTCCGTGCGGGTTCTTCTTTGGCCCCTAAATGCAGGACAATCATTCGATCACATCCTCAGTCATTGGATTCTCACTCTGATGACAGAGATCTGCCCGCTCGATCAAGGGCTGGATCCATGGAGGTCGATCGACCTCCATCTAGTAAAGAAAAACGGCGTGGTCGTAAACCGAAGGGTTCTCCACCCTGTTCTCCTAAACCTACATAAAAATAGCCACTTTGATACAGTGGAACTTTCGAGGTTTTCATTCTAATCTTGATGACATTAAGGCCTTGATTGACTCCTATCATCTCGCGTGTCTCTCCTTACAGGAAATATTTTTGAAACCTACCAATACAGTCACCTTTCAGCAATTTTCTTTGTACCGGAATGACAAGATGTGTGATGGATGGGTAGATGGAGGGGTGGCACTGCTGGTCAACCAGCATGTGCCCTCCTTATCTGTGTCCCTCGATACACCCTTGGAGGCTGTAGCCATCCGTGTTTCCTTGGGTTGTGCAGTCACTGTTTGTTCTTTCTACCTGTCTCCTGGGGAGACTTATAATCAATCGGACCTTGATGCTCTCGTTGACCAATTGCCACTTCCATTTTTATTTCTGGGAGACTTTAATGGACACAACCCCCTCTGGGGTGGTGCTGATATTGATGGGAGGGGTCGTTCCGTAGAGCATATGCTCTCGGATCACAACCTTTCTCTCTTCAAAGCTGGAACATATACTTATTCTCATGCACTTAGTCAGTCTTTTACTGCCATTGATCTCTCGATTTGCTCCCCTTCACTTTTCACTCGCTTTTCTTGGATGGTCGACAGTGATCCACGGGGCAGTGATCATTTTCCTTTCATTATGAGGGAGGTTGGCCATGGTCGATGCCACTCGACCCGAGTGCCACGGTGAAAGCTGGACCAGGCTGACTGGCCATCTTTCACCTATCTCTCTCTGAACTTGATCCTGCTTTCATCTGTCTGCCATCAATAGATGACTGTGTGGTTGCAGTGACTGACCGTATTGTCCAGGCGGCTGTTCATTCTATTTCTAAGGCCTCGACACGTTTTCCACAGTATCCTCATCCATGGTGGAGTCCTGCCTGCCAAGAGGCATGGAAGGCTCAAAAACGGGCCTGGGATACCTTCAGACGGTACCCTCTCTTTCTAACTGCATTGTTTATCAGCGGGCCGTGCCCATGTTCGGCAGGTTCGATGTCAAAGCCAAAAGGAGTCTTGGATTCAGTTCACTACTAGCATCTCTTCTACCACTAGTTCCAAAACCGTGTAGGACAAGATTCGGAAAGTCACTGGGAGGTATGCTTCCCAACCCCTTTCCATCTTGCTCTCCAATGGCCAGGAAGTTGCTAATGCTCTCAGCCAAAGCTTTTCTCGTACTTCTAGCACTTCTGTTTCTTCCCCTGCCTTCTTGGCCATAAAGTCTTGGGCATAGCAATCGCCTCTTTCCTTTCGG
>NW_013667431.1:205419-224013 GCF_000517525.1 Limulus polyphemus
GGGGAGAGGATTGATGTTCTATACTCAGGATCTATCATGCCCTGATTCAATCCAAACTGGACCATGGGTATTTGGTCTATGGTTCTGCCAGGACCTCGGCCCTTAAGATGCTGGACCCCATTCACCATATGGGGCTTCGGCTCTGCACTGGTGCTTTTCGCACTTCTCCAGTCTAAAGTTTGTCCCATGAACCTTTTCTTCACCTTCGTCCTTTGCAACTTTCTTTACAATATGCTACTAAGCTTCGATCCTTACCACGGCATCCCACCTGGGATTGTGTCTTTCTTCCTCGGTGTGCCATGCTCTTTCAGAACAGATGGTCTGCTATTTCTCCATTTGGCCTTCACATCTGGGCACTACTGGCTGAATTGGGTTTGGCATTGGATGACATTGCAGTCCCCAATGATCAGCCCATTCCACCATGGCTTATTACCATCCCTTCCTGTGACTTTTCCTTGAGTCATCTGAGGAAGGCGGATACTCCCGATTGGAAGTACTATCTTCTTTTTGCTGAACATCTTTCGAGCCATTCTTCTCTTCCTATTTACACGGATGGTTTGAAATTGGGTGACTCTGTAGGTTCTGCCATGGTGTGTTGTGGCTCCGTAGTTGCTCACAGGATCCCCTCTACAGTTTCTCTGTTCACTGCCGAGTTGTATGCTATTTCTCTTGCCCTGAATCATGTAGAAGCTATGCAGTACAGTAATTGTACTGTTTACATTGATTCTCGTAGCTCTCTACTGGCCCTGGCATTGCTTACACCCCTAGATCAGTGGTACTTCTCCTTGGACCCCTGGCTTGGTGATTAAATAGACACCAGACCACAGCAGTTATGCTGCTTACTCATCTTTAGAGGGTTGGAGTTCTTACCTCAAATTTCCAGCTGCTCCCATGTCCTCCTCATAATTCTGGATGTAGGATGTCTCTTCCCTGCATTTACAGTTGAATGAATTGTGATTTCTACTCATAATACTGGTTACAGATATTGCTCCATTCATATGGTTGAGTTGAGGCAATGCCATGTCTCTGTAATGCCAGGTTCAGTTTGTTGTACTTTTTACTCCTACAGTTATTTTGTGAGTTTGTCCAGTTTTGGTCAAAGCTAATTTTGTAGTTCCAGTTGCTTGATGTATATCACTCTGTTTCAGCCAAAAGCTAACTACTACTACTTAATTCCAGTTGCTTGACATACAACACTCTGTTTACTTACGGCTGAGGTTGATGAGTATACATAACATGGTCCACATGCCATAGCCACTATGTTTATGTTGCCATATGTTACATTATGTTACCATACATTTTTTTTAATCCTCAACCTTTTAATGCTGAGGGCTAGTTATGGAACCTCGTCTGTCCAGTTGAGGTTGTGAATGTTGAGGTCATTCTGTTTATATTTTAATATGGATTGCACCTCTCAGAACAGATTGCACTTGTGCACATCCTTTTTTCCATTCATATCAGATTAATTTCCTACTTCAAGGGCAAAGAGCATACCTGTTCCAGAAGTAGTGCGGTACTCCACTAGTGTGCTTTGTTTTATCTCGGAGCACACTCATCATTCTGGGTGGTCACTTTCTGCTTGTTTTTTTCTGTTCTGCACTTACACTGGCCCCTCCACCTTTGCAGTGTGGGATTCTAGCTTTGTGTGAGAGGAAGTAAGATTGTACTGGAAGTTAACACTTGTTACGCTGAAAATGTATTTCTGAAAGGTCCTTATTTCCTCTCCACTGCTAGTGTTCTTCTTTTGGAGCCTGCCAATTCTTGAAAGTGAATATTGAGCAGGAATAGCAGAGGGAGCTAGCTATGCCAATTTAGGTAGCACAATACTATTGGTGGAGAGAAGTCTTATGATATGTACATGTTCAGAAATGGTGCAAAATTGATGGGGTATACAGACTAGTGCACTGATGACAAAAAATTTTTAGCAATGCTTAGAGTGCAGAAGAAGATTGAAGTAAGTACCTATTGGAAATTCATTTTCAATGTAATGAAAATGTTACACAAAAATTAGATTGTTCAATAAAATATTTATACTAAAGATTTGTCTACATTTTCAAAGCCTTTTCTGAGTCAGTATGAGTAAAAGGTGATTTTTATCATAAGAATAAAAATACATCCCTTCATCTTTTAGATTTTATATTTAACTTATGTAGCTTCTAGAACCTCCTAAATGAATATCAAATAGGATTTTTTTCACTAAAGTTTTATATTTTTATCTACCCTAACACTAACAGCATACTTAATTCTCAAGTCTGTAGAGAAACCATCTGTGTAAAGTTGACGAATAAAAAAACAAATAGTAATACATTTATTCCTTCTGAACTGACTACAGTATTGATCAGAAACTTTTATATTACTTAACAGTTTCAGCTGTTAACTTTTTCACATCTGTTTTCTTTTATGGCTTTACTGCAGTACTTTGTACCCACTGGAACAGCATCCATAAAGTAACAAGTCACAGTTATAACTTTTAACCATCTCATACAATCTGTAATATATATACAGAATGAAGCACATGAAACATGACATGCAATTTGGTTACATTGAACTTTGAGAATTTTACTGAAGTTTGATTAGGTTAAGCTGAGAAGTGTGTACTTTTTACATTTAAGCTATTTTTGTGGGAAAATGTACATAAAACTCAAAGATTTGTAAAACTCGCTGTGTACTGTAGCTCATTTTCACTTGAGTAAGAACAGTTTTCCCCAAGCCTCCTTAAGTCTCACAAATTTATGTGTCAAAAAATATTTCATGTAACTTTCAAATATATATATATATATATCTCAGAAAAGAAAGAATATATAGGTCAGTAGAACAGAATGTCCCAAAACTATTAATTAACCTATAAATAGGATAACAAATTCTGTTAGTCATTCAGACTAGCAAAATCATGAAATGAAAAACATCTAAGGACTAAATAATGACGGTGTGAAAATTGAGACATTGATAGGCAGATTCATGTAGTGGAAAACATACATTTTATATTGGTTATAAACATGTTCATTAGCCTTGTAAAATTGATTAGTGAAAAAAAACAAAAGTCTCAAGTCAGAGAGAAGGGATGAGGTTCTTTGGTGAGATTGACAAATTTATTGATACTTTAGCAATTGAAGAAGGTAGGATGTGTAACTTTGATATTCTTTCTTGTAATTAGTGTATGTTTTAGTGGGTTGGAAACTGTAACAACCTGCTTTTGAAGTTAGAAAATCCTGAAATGGAAAAATCAGGGCATTGATATGTAACATATCACAGAGAATGAAAATTAATGATTTTTTATTGTTTTTTTGTAAAAATAGGAAAGTAAAGTGTGTATAATATTAAAATTTGAATTATCATTTATTGACATTTGTTGATAATGATTTTTAATTAAGTTTTGGATGTACCACTGTAAAAGGTCATGAAATACACACTTCAACCCTTATGTAGCTAGAGTTAAAATCTACTTCATGACAAACTGTGTAGCACAATATGTATACTGTATCTCTACTTCTGTTAAGTATATTTCTTGTTCTTTCTTAAATTTTTTTATGATAATTCACTATTTTTACTCACTCACACTCACTATTCATTCAAATATAAATGTCACCATGTAACACCTGTATAATTTTTAGATTACTGATACCATTGGCATATATTGAGATACTTAACATCATTTTTGGAAATAATCTGTTTTCTACCTAGACTACTTTGTTATTAATAGTGCTACATTCACGTATCCACTTCAGTTTTGCACACAACTCTTACTATTATTTACTTGGAGTATTCTTGACTTTTATTTCTATTCACTTGTAATGTGTTATTTGATTTTAACACACACACACACACACACACACACAAAAAAGACTGTGTTCTTGAAATATTTGCTTTTTTCCTTTCTTTCCCATATTTATTTCTAACACTGTACACTTGGAAACTGTAAAGCATATGTATATTTACTCTCAGAAATTTATTCTTTCTAGAGAATTGAGTTTTAAATATATGTTTGCAAGTTTATCCAATTATGCAACAATTAAAAGGATCATCAGAAACTAGTTATTTCTAAATGATATAAATATACAAGCAAACGTGATAGGAAAAGTTAATCTATCAATTTTAATTATATCATGGATTTTTAAAAAGATTAATTGTTTTGCACACTCTTGGATTCACTCAAAGCCAGAGCCTCGAGCTACTTCTACCACCCACCGTGAAAAGTAATTGTTGAACATTTTGGTCATGCTTAGAGCTGTTCAACAATAACATGTGGTAATTCTACATTTTTATTCAATAAGTTATGTCATATTTTGAAATGTGAATGGTAGCGTGATTAATTCCTAACAATTTAGTGTTGTCTATCCTGCTTGAGAAATATAATTTGCCATCAGTATTATTCATACCTGTTCCCCCATCATTTGAAAAGTGAATGTTGAGCTTTGCCTGCTTGTACAGATGCCACAGTTCACAATATATAGGAGGAAATACATTTACATGAATGTATTATAAAGATAAGGACAGTGTTGAAGCTTGAAATTATCAAAAATTAATTTTTATTGAGGTTCAGTTTTTTTCAGCATACCTGATTAGTTTCTATAATATTGGTAACAAAGATACACTGTTTTAAGAATATAGTGGTTTAGTAATCAGTTTGTCTTGAGATGAAAGGTATATAAAATAGGGCATTTTTCCACTCTTCATATTTATTTATATGTGTTGTGTTTGCCTTGTCTCACAAATGACAGAAATCACAAAAATGACCAAAACATTGCTGTTACAAATGACAATGGAGAGCGTGCTACAACTGTTATGTAGGGATGGCACAGACACCTGTATTAAAGCAATACAAAAGTCTTCTGTATTTTCATCTCTACAGGTCATTGCAAGCTAGATATGAAGAGCTACTTGACATAGTTGCTCTATATCTGGTGTATATGCCACTTTTCAGCTATCCAGAGCTTCCCAAGGTTGAAAACTGGCAAATAGCCAAAACTGAGATGTCTTATTTTCATTCATCGTCATCTTTTTGCAGCAGGCCTAGCGCCTACCTAATTCCAGCAGTAACTATAATTTTATCATCAAAACAGTCTTCACAGTCCTTGAATAACTATTTTATTATTATTCTATGCAACATTTATAATGCTTTACTAAAGAATACACTATAACCTAGTAACCCATGTATGCCATCTTCTAGAAAAAATTTATTGCTGAATAAATGCCATATAGTGATGGCTATTGAACTTGAAAAAACGTAACCAAACAAGATAGGGATGGAAGTGGACATATCACTTGATCAGCTAATGATCTCATAGCAGATTAAGCTGTCTTGACTTTACATGGAGAATAAAATCCTTACATTACTGGCTTTCTCACTGACAAAACAAATGGAACCAGAATTTCCAATTATAAAATGTTGCTCTATTGTAAAATAGTCATAAAAGTGATATTCTAAAGTTAACTAAAGGAAAGGTTTAATGATAAAACCTGAGTTCTGTTCAAACTGAGCTTTTGATAGACAAACTGGGAAAACCAGTAATATAGGGATTTTATTTGCTATGTAAAGCCAAGACGGCTTAGTCTGCAATGTGATCATTATTACCTGATCAAGTAACATGTCCACTTCTATCCCTGCCCCACAGTGGCACAGCAGTATGTCTGCAGACTTACAACGCTACAATCCGGGTTTCAATACCCGTGGTGTGCAGAGCACAGATAGCCCATTGTGTAGCTTTGTGCTTAACTACAAACTTCTATCCCTATCTTGTTTGGTTCCTTTTTTTTTCTAGTTCAGTAGCCAGCCCTACATAGCTTTTTATTTAGTGATGCATTTGTTTCTTATACTTGTTCATTCAGTGTTCGTAATTTACCTTCAATCATTGTCCATTTCATTGGAAGTGTCATTAACAGTTGTTACAACATCATTAACATATTTAGGTGTACAAGCTATTCTTGTGAACATATGTTCCTTGTCCTGTTTGAATCCCAGCAATGATATTAATGACGTGTGTGTACAGCACCTCACTAATCACCTGTATACGATACTGCCTGTTTCATCCAGTATACATGTAGTGTTAGTGACCACAGGCATACTTCAGACAACTGTTAACTGCCCAGAGCCACATCATTTACTTTAATTTTTTCCCACATTAACCTCTTTTTACACACAATTTTTGGATTGAAATGTGAAATGTGTGTGGTTGTTCTATTAGATTGAGCTTGCATTGTATTTTATGTGATAGTAGGCTGATAGTACTTGCAAAAGTACCCTGACATTTCCCACATAATCTCTTATAAAAGAAATCCAGAAGTTGGTAAATATCATCTCAAGTAGCTTGCAGTGTTTTATATAAGCATTTATTGCTTTTAGCATGCAGTGTGCTTGTGTGGCAACTCCTAAAGGGATTGGGTTCCTCATTATCATGCTGGCTGCAGCCATTTTGCAGAAAAAGCGACATCTGGGTTTTCACACTCATTAATGAATGAGGTCAAATGCATCTTCTAAATTTTTATTTATTGTTCTACGATGTAAGAAAAATCAACAAAAATTAAGCATTTATGAGTAAATAGTATATATATACATTTCATAATCACTTACATACTTTATACACCTATACTACTAAATTCCAACTACTTCAGGAGAATAACATCAAAATACCTACTAAGTTTATTGGATCGGCCCAAACTTTGTACAGAGCCATATCATCATTTTCTCACACTTTTATTACTTTAAACAATTGTTGTTGCAACCACTGTACCATAAACAAGCTGATAAATCCTCTCCCACTGTGTTCTTGGAACTGGGAGTATGATAAACTTTGTTGGAATTGTCAGCTTATTGCGCTACACATGCTTGTTTCCTATTGATGGTGTTGTATTATGTTGTCATGTAAACATCTTATGGTAGGAGCAGTAATTTATTGCTTTATATTCAGCAGGGTTCTTTTTCAGCCACTAACAGCAAAATGAATAAAGGAAATGGATGTGAAAAGATTAGAATTAAACTCTCAGGAGAAGTACTTTGGAACGTTGATATTTATTTACAAGGTCTTAGAGGTTACACAAATTAAATTTGATAATTTTCAGATGAAGAAAAGTATTTTTAATCTTAACATGAAAGTCACTTCGCACACAGAGCAGTCAACATTCTGACTCCATATTTTATGAATAAATTTTTAGTAAAAATTCAGAATTTTTTTATCTACAAAAGACCAATAATGATTACTAAAAGCTTGAAAATTTCATGATGATACATAAAAAATGTTAGAAGTTATAGTATGGAAACTGATGGTCACGTGATCAGTGTAATCCACTGATGCAATAGTGAAAGGGTTAAAGATCAAAATCTAAAAATGTGTCTAGAATTTCAGTTGTTATGGAAGAATATAAATATGTTAAATGTTTTCTAATTTTTTACTTCTGTTAGTCAAACCTGGCAGTGTGTATCCTTCAAAAATAATTTTGTGGTTACACCTTATCAACCTGCACAGAGAATTACTGTAAAATTACATAAACCTCCAGCAACATAAAAAACAAAAATTAAGATAAATTACTTTCATGTGGTAATTACAAAATAGCTAACACCATTCTGTTGTTTTAGTATCATACTATATTTACCATCATGGTAACATGTGCTAATCAGTAATTTTTCTAAAAATTATGTAGATTCAAATTATAAGATATTAACATTTCTAGTTTGTTGTTTATCATTATGATAAATATAGTATGATGCTAAGATAACAGAATCAGGAGATAAGCTCAAGCAACTGAACAAATAAAAATATATAGTTATAAATGTGTCACATAAACAAGATGGCAGTACAAGGTTGAAGAAAGATCTTGTTTTCATACATCAGTCTTGTATTTCAACAGACAGTACTGTCTTTTTACTGCAATTTATGAGTAATTTTTTCAGTTAATGAACATAAACATGTACTGTGAGATGTAATTCAAATCAGTTTTGGTACTGTGCAAAGAAATTTTTATATAATGTATAAGTAGTTTATTTTAAAAAAGGTTTCACATTTTCATTAAAGTGTGGTAATCAAGTAATGTTACTGTTTGTAATTTGTATGTAAACACCTGTGCTTAGCTCATGTGAACATATCTTTGTTGACTTTTTAAGTGAAGTTATCAGTACTTGATCTACAAAGTTTATACAGTATTTGTTTGAAGTTTTTTATTTTTGCATTGTTGTTTTCTAAAATTTAATTTTGGCAGAGATAAACTTGTCATAGAAAGAAAATGCCATTAATCATCAAGCTCATTTATCTTTGGCTGCAGTGTTTTTGATACTCATACACCGAAATTCCTTTTTATTGTTACTTCAACACTTCAGATATTGATTTCCTATGACTTACAACTTTTAGTACTACTATTTTTGTAAAAGTATATTAGTAATTAATATGAAAATACGTAAGAATGTAAATTTCACTATCATTGAAAATTAGTAGATATGTTGTGAAACATAAAAATATTTATCAGATTTATTTGTAACATAATCAGTTATGTTGATACATATAGACTTGAAAGACAGCTGTTAGGTATTTTGAAATTTTTTGTCTAGATCATTCTAATTCTAATCTTATCTTACTTTCTCAGATTAAAATATGCTTTCCCAAGATAAGAAACAAACCAGATGAATGGCTTATACCAAATTCTGGGGTAATGTATATAATTATATCTAATACAGTTGTACAGAGTTTTTTACCCATTTACTATAATGTTTAATTGAAAGTTATTATTCTCTTAGTAGTATTTTTTTCTCATATATTTATTGTCAACTAAGAATTTGTACAACAAAAACTAAAAACAACATTTATTTTATTAGGACAACGAAATGGTAGATTCATTTTCTGTTTTTACAACATCCCAAGAAGAACTAAAAGGGATGAGTACAAATCATGAATCTCTATCTTCTTTGAGATCTGTACTTGGAACATTGGACTTACCTGTCATTGATGATAAAGATTGGCTCAGTAGCAGTGTGCAGGTAATGGTGTTATACAAATATGTTAATTTGAAGCACATTTGATGGATTCAGTTAGTGATTTATTTGTGTTCGTTATTCTGTAAGCAGGAATATGCAGTACTTTTGGGACATATTAGGTTAACTTAATCCACGTACATATAAGAGAAATACCATAAAGTTAAGGATATCGTACACTGATGCACCTGATCTGCTAGGCAGAAGCACATAAGTAAAGGATTCCTACGATACTGCCAGTGACTAACTAATACAAGCAATTAGATCATGTAATACAGTGGTTCTCAGCCTGTGGTATATGTATCCCTGCGATTGTGTGATCTTTCTGGGCATACACAAGAACCTTTAAAAAACATCAAAGAAATAACTTCACATCTCAAAATTGTTCTTGATGAGTTAAAACATATTCCACTAGCCAGCACTCAACTTGTATTGTTGATCTTCCCTTATATTATTTCTTTTGATTTATCTTTTTATTAACATAAAGCTGGTTTTCAAATCAAACTAACAGGAATGGTTAGAAAGGGATTCATACCTTAGAAAAGCAAGATTGTAAACCATGCCAAAGTTCATTTCACATCTGCATCATGGGAGGAGCAGCTTTGTGCATTCACATGCAAGAAACATACAGAAAACATGAAGACATTGAATGCAATATCAATAGGAAGATTGAAGAAACTGACTTTTAACTGGAATATCTCAAACATAAGAAGATTAGATGCAAACATTGAGAAAGCTGAAAAGGGAATAAACTTTAGCCACCTCACAGTAGCCAATTCCTTGAGGAAGGCTGTAAGAGAGAATTAAAAATCCTTGAAGACACTCACTGTGAAAATGGAACAGAAACTGTAAAAAAAGAAATGCTGAAATACTGACCGTCTTTATTTTCAAATAATTCAGTTACATTTGAATGCTGCTAAATTAAGAATTAAAATATTACTGTATTTTCATTATATAAAACATTAGTTACCAATATTTGTATAATATTTACAATTGAAAACATGTGTCCAGGTGCAGTTTCTTGTGTGAATTTCTGAAAATGGTCATGAAAAAGTTATGGAATTTCATTTCTACACAGGTATAGGAACTCTGAAGTGAGATTGGAGTCATTAGCTGTTAGAAAAGTAGCTAAAATTTAATTTCAATAAACTCTTATCTTGGTGTTCTGTTGCTTCCTGTTCCAGTCTTGTCTGTGAACACCTTTCTCACATAATTAATGTAAGTGATATTTGAGTGTAGCTCATTATGAGATGTTCTGTTGACCAAAATCTAAATAATTAACTCCCTGTTGTTTTCAGAACTTAATGTACTTTTATATCTGCTTATTCTGATTACTATGGTGCATAAATTCTAGATAAGTACTCATTATATGAGTGATTTCCTTGTCCTTGGTAACCCTTTTCTTTATATAATCTCAGTTCTTATCGTTTGCTTAGGGTAGTTTTTAACCTTTGCCTTTGTAACTAATTTTCTATGATTGGTGCATCAGTAGTCTTCATATAAAATATATCAAGTTTTGTTACATTTCATATTGTGCAGCACATTTGGGAAAACTGCATCTTTTTGCATGGCAGTCTTGTCTGTATAATTGTATTTAGTCAGTAATGAAAGAACACAACAATTATCTTGTACTGTTTTTGTATATTGAATTTATTTCTTTACTTGTTGACATATTGTAAAAGTATAGGTTATGACTTATTTAAAGAAATATAATCTTTCAAAATTATTTAAGTAGAATAAGTGTTGAAATTTGTAATTGAAAAAAAAATCTAACAGTTCGAAACCTTTATTTCTAGCTAATTTTTTTGGATAGACATTAGTGATACATGTATATCTGAGATACCATCAATATATTTTTATAAACAAAAAGTTTGCTCATGCTTCATCCATATTACATGACCATGGTCTATATATTATTCAGACAAAGAGATGAAAACTTACACCCATTTTCAAAAAGCATAATAGCAAGGGAAAATGGTGACTTCATGTATGGCAATCATTGACTATACACAAGTTAAGGGAATTTAAAAGTTTAGAATGTAGTAGTTTCACCATCAGGACTTGAAGATCACAATAAAATCACCAAAGGTAAATCCTCTCCAGGGAGAATTGTGTTTGGAAATTATTGTGTAAGTCATTCTCCGCCATCTGCCAGAAATTTCCAACTTTTTTTTATATTATTCTTTACTATTCTCATGTCTGGTAGTGTTATATTTTGCATATCATGGCTTTATTTATTTTTTCATCCTAGGAAGTGAATTTTCAGCTTGAGGATAGAAGGTCACCAGTTGGTTCTTCTGACCCTGAACCAGCAAGCTATAACAGATGGCTACAAAACCCAAAATGTCTTCCAGGTTTCCAAAACTCGGTTTCCAAAAATAATGAGGACCAGTGTGATACAGAGAGTAATGTCCTTCAAGCTACTCGAGAGAAACAGATTATTAAAGCTTTAAAAGATCAAATTTCTATGATACAAAATCAAGATAACAAGTGTTTTTTAAAGGAGCAGGTAACTCATAATGCAACAGATTTTAAAAAGGGATTACATGAGACTAATCACAATATATCTAACCATGAATTTAAAAAAAGTCAAGAAAAAGATTCAGTGATCCAACATTTCAGCCAGTCTTTATTAAAAAGAAATTCATTCTTAGAGTCTCAGATTTGGGTTAGACCCTTGTTTAAAAATGTAGGGATTGGTTCTGAAAGAAAATCAATGTCGCTGAACATTCTGCAGAATATTTCTACTGATAAATGGCTCAGATCTGATAGTCATGTTGAGCATAAGGGTCATGTAGAATCACTCCTCAATAAGAAGAAAAATAATATTGTAGATAAGGTTAAAGAGAAATGGGTATCTGAAATAGATAAAAAGAATTCAAATAATTTCAACAGTTTGATGAAAGGCATGTTTGAAACTTATTTTCAGCCTTTGGATATTCCTCTGTGGTTAGGTCACAAGGTGATGTTTGGTCAGCCACGTCCAGATTGGCCTTACAGCAAGGAAAAATATAATTTAATCTTTGGTGCAGACAAAAATAAAACTGATTCATAGGTTTTTAAACATTGAAGAGATATGAGAAATTACTGATTACCTTGGATTAACTTTTTTTTTCAAATATTCTGTTCCTTTTTAAATTGATTTAGCTGAGCTGCAGATGAAAGTACAATAAAAACAAATTTACCCTTGCCTATTTAAGAATTAAAAAATTATATATTCCTCAGTAGCTTACAAAGAAGAATCAAAACAGTTCTTGTCCTGGTTTCATCATTTTCTTTAGGTTTGATATAAGTATTATTTGTAAATTAACATCACTATATAGGAAATAAACTCTGAGAAGTGGTTGAGAGATGCCTTCTGTATTTGAAGTCCTACAGTTTCTATAGATCTTAACTGTAAGCATAAAGAAACTCAATTTTTATTCAATTTTATGTGCAAAAATATCCGTTATAACTGTTCTTTTACTTGGATAGCATCTATAAAGAAAAAATTACCCTATAGTTACAAACTTATTTTCCTAGAAAAAAAATTGTTTTTGTAAATATTTTTTCCTACAGGAAAGGCATTTGTAATTTTTGTCAAGAATCAAAATTTTTTGGTTTGTTTTGACAAAGGAACAAAAGTGCAAAAATTGTCCTTAAGAGTTAACAAAGTATAAACTAGTTTATTTTTGTAATATAGAGTAAAAAAATAAAATTTGATAGTTCACTTACACAAGATAACTATACAGCTGTATGCATGATATTTGATCTTCAATTTCTATTACTTTGTCAGAATGTAAAATTTATATAATTGCATTTGAGTAGCTATTCATTCAGTTTACTAGACAATATATTGTATAGAAGGCGGTATATATTATAACTATACTTCTTTTGGAGAATTTTAAACAGTACATTGTACACCATCCTTCTATCTGAATGTTAAAGTATAAAACTAAATACAGACATAATTACAGCCTGTTAGATATACAATTTATTGGTGCGAAAGGTTATATTAAAGATGCTGCGAGGCCAAGAACAGACATTTGTTTTTATATAACTGTTGAAAACTCACTCAGGTACTCAAAATTGGTGCGAGTGAAATATACTTCATTTTCTGAAGTGATTGATCATTAAGACAATTTTTGGGAAGTGTGTTCTTAATTTTATGTATATCCTGTTTTTTAAAATAGGTATGCTTGTGTCGAAAGTTGAACGTGCAGATACAAGTACATAAATTCCGTATTGGGTCACTATATAATACGAGTCAGTTTTGATGATGGCTTAACAAGTTGAAATGGTAAAAAATTCTGTGTTGAACAAGTGCATTTAATAATTGATTTTAGTTGATATATATATATATACACACGCTATTAATTTGTTGAACATTGAAAATATAACAATATTAAGTGAAAACTTTTTATTCGAACTGTATTGTTTTTCGTTAACAAGTGCATTTAATAATTAATTTTGGTTGATACATATATATATATATGAGTTAGTTAAACACTGAAAATATAACAATATCAAACCCCCCCAAAAAAACTCGTCATTGCTGTTTGTAGTGTTACATTTATACAAAATCGTTTAACCATAGTAAGCTGCTAGTTTGAAAGTTTTCCCTGACTCCCAGTTTAGGCTTTCAAATAGAAGTAGAATAAGTTGAGTTCTTGTATAATGGGTATGTAACGTGTAAAATTATGTTTTGTTTATATTTCCAACTAAAGGTAAAAGGTTTAGAATTAACGTGTATTTCTTTGCCAAAACAAGTTATTTTATTCTGATTAAACTAGTTGGATTTATGGTAAAAACTAGTTTAGTTTTAGAAAACAATTTTATGTTTAGCAGAATAAAATTTCATTTCATATTCTTTTAATTTTGATAGTAGTTAATACAAAAATATTGTTGTGAATTTTTTAAGTTTTTGTTTTAGCTTGAAAATGAATTTTTTTTTTTTTAGGTTTTTTACATTACGTGTGTACAAACTTAATTAGGGAAATGTTTGCCTCTTATTGTCAAATATATATTTAACAATAAGAGACAAACATTTTCCCAAATAAATATAGCTTGCCAACATGTGCTGATATTTAACATCAAGATATTGTTACATGCACATCACTTATTTTGCAAAATAAAATGTTGGAAGGTTTTAAAGAAACTCGTAATGGAATCATTACATGTAATCCAATATTATATGCTGAATATGTAGTTAACTGATGAAAATAAACGAGCATTTAATGTATTTGCTTTTGTGTGCTATTTAATATTTAAAGTGATAAAATTTAAGACTGTCTAGAACCATTTTTAACGTTTCTGATAAATTACAGAAGTAGCATATTTATCAAAACATTCGAGAGTTAATTAGGATTGTCTACATTTTACCTGTGAGAATGACAGTTTCTGTTATTAAACTGTGTCAGTGCCATTTTGGGGCGGCCTGTCTTGGTATGATGGTTAGGGTGCTCGACATGCAATCTGCTGGTCGCGGATCCCATCACTAAAAATTTAGCCGCAAGAGCATTATACTTTTTACGGTCAATTCCACTATTAGTCGAATAGCCCAAGAGTTATTGGTATATGATACGCCTTCCCTTTAGTCTATCACTTCTAAATTATGGACGGCAAACGCAGATAGCCTTCGAATAGCTTTGCGCGAAAATTAACAAAACAAACATCGGTTGACCACTTTGTGACCTGATATACATTATTAAACCTGAGGGGGAGTACTGCGTGTTCCCGATTAAGCACCTAGACATTCAAACAGTTAGAATCAAGCTTCACGATGTTGGTATTTTTGCCAGACGACCAGTGACGTGCATTCTTCTAACGGTCTAACCCATAGCCTCAAAGCGTGTTGTCTTCAGTGCAAAGTTGGTACAGGCAAGTCCGTATTAAGGTAGTTTTTTTTTTTTTATGAGGCCCCTTGAATATGGTACAGGCAAATTTGAATTTAATTATAATTAATACATATTAATTACAGAATATGAGTTAATTATTCGAAGTAAGTTAGAATATGATGTATCTAATTTTTAAGGATGATATATTAAAATTAAACGATTATAATAATAATTATTTACTTATACAACATGACAAGTAAAAATAAATTAGGTACATAAAAAACAATATAATTATTGTACAACATTAAGGAAACATGCCAAAACATTACCCTTAAATCGTTTTTTCCTTGCTTTGGCGGAAGCAAAATCTGTAATTACATCTTAATAATCTATTTGTCTAAGCAATGTCCTTTCTATCTTGAGCAAGGAAAGGGCATTTAAGCGTTCATTTAACATCGAAGCACGCAATTCATTTTTTACTCTAGTCATTTTAAAAAAGCTCTCTCTGCACTGCAATTCGTGGCAGGTAGGCACAAATATGTTCTTTATGACAAGTCACCATTAGGAAAAACAGATTCGAGTTTGTTTTTTTTTTCTTATTGCTTTGATGCATTGTTGGGCGTATGGTGTTTCATGATAAAAAAAATTCGTAAACTGTACCATTTCATCTGTACAGAGCTGTCTAGATGAGGGGAGTATATGTCTCCCAATTTTTTAGTTGCAGCAAAAATTTCAGTCTCATTTAAATTTTTGAATTTAGATAGAAACTAAACTTCATTTCTGTCGCTTTATATGCAGCAAAACGATTTTCCAAACACATTTATAACTTGTCAACTACTGGTACAAAATTTTCTACGCGAAACTTTTGAGTTCCAGATAAACTAATTTCACCTTCAGAACTCTCATTATTTTCCAGCTTTCTTTTCTCTTTCTTGATATCTCACTCCTAAACTGTTCTACTACTATATTTGAAAGCTGCTGATTTTGAATTTCGATTCTGTCGAATTATTCAGATAGTGAATTTACATATTTCTTCATTGAACTGATACGCTTTACAGCAGTAGACAAATCAAGGCTCTTTTCTTTAGCTTAAAACTTGAAGTAATAAAATCTTCGAAGAATTTTACACCAATAAACTATCATAAAAGCAATATCTAACGTTTGCATTTTATTCATCAAAGCAGTAGTTTAAATCTTAGATAAATATTGAAGGTTGGTATAAATTCTGTCGTAGTTTCATACAGAATTTTTGTTGAAACTGATCTGGCTGATCATCTTATTCCACTGAGGTTCTTGGGTAACTGGCCTCTCGTAATCGCTTCTCAAGCCATCACAAATGCTTTGGCAACGCATTAAAAAAAATTGATACGTATTCGCAACTTTCACGCCTACTAGATTTAATGAATGTGCTGCACAAGGGATGTAATTAATATAGTGGTTTATGTTTTTGTGATGAGTTTGTAGGCCATTTATTTACCGGACATATCTGCTGCATTGTCCACGTGCATTTTGAATGTCGATTCCCATCTTATTTAATTTTTCTACTACAACTTCAGCCATTATTTTTTTATTTGCCCACTTGAAAAATCATAACCAATAAAACGCTCCTGTGTATCACCTTCCTCGTCCACGTATCCCAATACTATAGCTAACTGATCTGAGTGTGAGACATCGGGTGAGGAATTTACAATAATTGAAAGGTATTTAGCATCGCAAATTTCATCAGCAGTTGTCTTATAAATTTCATTAGCCATCAAAATGATAATTTCTTCATAGACTGTGGAGGATAAATATTTCCACGCTTTTCAATGTGCTTGGCCAAGAATGGATCGGATTTAGCTGCAAATTCTAATGCAGCTAAAAAGTTGCCATTGTTGAAATCTTCAATCTCCTCTCTATCCCTTCTAAGTGCTAATCCTCTTCCACACTAGAATTTTAGACATTTAACAATTCGACGCAATATCTCCCGCCAATATCGTATTTTGTTTTCTAAATCATCGTTTAACTTTGAATCCACAGTTTCTATGCTATTAGTTTGTCCTATTCAGCAGTGCACAGAATAAATGTACGCTTTACTTTTTTCATGGTTTTGTATAGCTCTAGAGTCATGCGACCAATCGTAGAATCCTTTTATAAAAGTCATCAGAATCTTTAAAAAAGAATACAAAAAAAGCAAATTCCAGAAAAAGAGAATAGATCAACCAATCTCCTTGTTTTTGCCGTTTTTTAAATTTAATCTTAAAAAGTTCAATGGACAGCACCTCTGAACATCTGTTGAATACATACAGACCTCTCTTTGACGCTGAAAAATCTTGCTCTACTATATTTTGTTCTGGAATAATATTTTTTCGAGTCCAAAATTCTATTATTCTTTCCCTGTCCGCTGCCCATAACGCTGGATCAGACGAGAGAGAGAGAGAGATCGTCTTCCTCACCAGAATTAGTAGTGAGATTTTCAATCTGACATGATCTTTCTTTTACGAATCATAAGAGGATGAAACTGCACTTGTACAAGAATTTTTAGTTGTTACAGTGGGTTGAGAATCACCCAGTCCCTGAAAGGGCTAGTTGGGTTGTTCTGCTTCTCCGTTTCCTAACAAACAGAAAAACTGGGATAGCTTAGTGTTACGTCTCCGTTCGTTAATTGATTTTCCGTAAATTCGTTCCGACGAAACTTTAGCGACACAAATCCTTTCTTAAATAAAACTGGTTTATTCTTTCCGAATACAACTTTACAATACACTCAACTTCAACAGTCGCTCTGTAACAAACGCTATAATTCTCAACGAACTTCTCACGTGCTTAACAATATTCTCTCTATGACTGCGGTTCAATTACTCATTACCTCTGTTGTCCCGTCACGTTGTGAACGTCTTATATATACAAGACTAACACATATCTAGTAAATGCTAGGGCATTCTTGAAGGAACAGGATATTTCTAGAAACAGGTGGCGTGATACTAGTCACGTGACCTCGCTGACGCAACATTATTAAACCACAATAACAGGAAATAAATAGACGGACACATATAAAAACTGTATTTTCACAAAAACTCAACACTTCTTTATTTGATTGTCAAATATTCTGTAATTCTTTCACCAAACAAGGGCAGTAGAAATCTGACATCAGTTGGCAAATCCAATTAATAGAAAGAGGGACCAGCTTTAAATATCCCAACACATGACAAATATGCCCAAAACCCTAATGACCAGCTTAACTAATTATCTAACAAGTCGACAACTTATGACGACAAGACAGATACCTCTGTGATAAAGCATTTGAGCCCGTGCGACTTTCACAAAAGTAAGAAATCAGTGTTTTTTAGTTATAGTTATACTTTTACAGTTAAGGATTTATACCTTTAGTTTTATTAGTTTAATTTTAGTTATTATTACAGTTAACTACATATCATTTTAGTTATTATAGTTAACAGAGTGGTGACGACCTTACTTGGTCGTAGAGGGCCTGAGAGGGTCAGGTACATTTTCGACCTCTTCCTCCCGACATGACGATCTTAACAAATGTTTGTTTTGAATTTCGCACAAAACTACACGAGGGCTATCTTCGAAAACTAGGCAATACAATTGTATATGGGGTAAAAAAAACTTCTTTTTTTAAACGTAAAGCATTATTCTGTTATTGGAACTATTTGCAGATGTCTTCAGTAAACATACTGTTACGACATCGAGGTCACGTGATTAGTATCACGCCACGTCATTCTCGAACATTCACGTCTTTTCCTTAAATCTCGTGATCCTTCTAGATATAGTGTAGTCTTGTATATATAAGACCGGCCACGAAGCGACGGGGAGGTAATGAGT
>NW_013667431.1:224881-227065 GCF_000517525.1 Limulus polyphemus
AACTAAATACAGTCTTAGGGTTATCAGCTTCAGCCATTTTTACTTGATGGAAACCCGACTTTAAGTCCAGAGTTGAAACCCACCTGGCTCCACTTAGGGCATCAAGAGTATCATCAATTCTTTTCAGTGGGTATGAGTCCTTTTCGGTTATACTGTTAAGAGCCTTGAAGTCCACACAGCAACGTTGGGTCACATCCTTCTTCTGGACTGACACAACAGTAGCTGACCAGGGACTATCTGATTTCTCGACTATCCCTTCTTTAATTGGGCCATCCATGACCTTCTCCATCTCTTGTCGCTTTGCTGGAGCTATTCTTCTTGGAGGAAACTTTATTGGACAGTGATTGCCTGTTTTTATTCTGTGCTCCACAAGGTCATGATCTCCTTTTGAAAAGACGTTTGTATAATTCGCCAAGAGTTCTCTAACCTGATGAGCCTGTGATAATGAGAAATAGACTATGCTCTTCTTATAGAGGTCAGTTAAATATTCTGGAAGTGTATGTCCTTTCTTTATAGTTGTATTTCTTGCTTTAACATTGACTTCCTTTACCTCCTGGCACACATCCAACAATGTCCCTTCTTTAAGTGTCTGCTCACATTTAGAGAAATTGACCACTGTTACAGGTACTAATTGATGACCTGCCACAAGTGACCTTCCAATCTTCAAATCTGCTGGCCTGGATGGGTCTTCCACTGCTTCCACAAGCATTGGACTTCCTTGGGGATGTTCTTTTGTCTTACCCCAAATTATCTTCTCTGACATAGGGGGTATTGTAGTTGACTTAAGTGCTGTGATATGCAAATCAATGGATGCAGCAACACTTACTGGAATTCGGCCTTTGTTGTTTCTAATCGTCATTTTATCGAAATTAATTACACACTTCCTCGGTAGTAAGTAATCCAACCCTGGTATGCATTGGTCTTCAATGTCAGCCAAGTATACTTTGTGTCTGTCCTTTATGCCCATGAGCTCAATAGTTACCCACACTGGTCCCCACAACCTTGCATAATGTTCTGTCACACCACAGAGCTTCTCTACAGCTTCTGGTACTCCTTTGTGATCCAGCACCTTGATACTCACAAGGATTTTCTGGGATGCACAATGGATGGACAAAGTTGCACCTTTGGCCATCCAACTTTCCTGTCACGTAGACACTATGTGTGCTTAGCATTTTACACCTAGCTGTTCGGACTTTCACGATGGGGGTTGGTGGGCATACCTCAACACCAACCACAACTGGTTTCTCCGAGGCTGACTTATTGGTGGTATCCTTCTTACACTGGCTCGTCATATAACCTTGCTCTCCACAGTTCCAACAACCTTTCTGGGTAGCAGCCTTTCCTGCCGTGTCATCTTCTCTGTGTTGAAGTTTCCAGCATTGAGCTTTCTTGTGCCCAGGTTTGTTACAGTGCCTCGAAATAAGAGAAGTAATAAAAGCCAAAATGCATTTATCCAGATAAAATAGTTCGATTAGTGACGGAGGTGCAAGGGGGCCGTGAGGGGAGGTACTGTTACCGTGAAACCTTATAAGTGTAGTTAGTGTTGATATAATAAGCTCCTAGCCTAGAGTCAAGTGCATAAAATTGATCATGAAAGTAAAAGTATTGATTCAATTTTATACTTAAATTGTTTCTTAATTAAGCTATTTTCTGTTACATCACCATCAAAACAAACCTCTCTAATCAACGAAAATTCTAAGTTAAGAAATCGACAAATATTTTTCCAGTTTTGTCGTCTGTAGATTTAATTTTATACTTTCATTACATAGACTAACGACAATATTTGGTTATACGTTTGTTGCTAAGTAACATCACATAAAAGCCATTGTTAGAACGTAGTATTATCAAAACGCACGGGCTTTTCTATATATCAGAAGTTGTTAATCTAACTTATTTTTATCAATAATTATTCTATGAACACGCCACAAATTTATTTCATGAATGATCTTAATTTTGATTGGCTCACAAAGGAATTTACCGACGTTTGACTGCCTCTACTGCACTTTTCTGCCTCTTTATTAGTCAAGCTTGATGTCGCAGAATTTATTTATTTCAGTTAGCTATGAAATATGAGCCTAGGGTGTACTATGGAGTAGGGATGGTAGTACTTACCCCGTCATTTTTGACGGGATATATGCCAGAATATATGTATTGTTACGACAGCGGAAGTCACGTGACGTTGGT
>NW_013667431.1:228022-231992 GCF_000517525.1 Limulus polyphemus
CTGAAAAATATTTGGGGCTGCTTAACTTTTTTCCAGGGGTATATTATAATCAAGAAAGTAATTCATCTGAAAAAGAACAGAAATCATGTGTAAACAAGTTTCTTCCACAACATATCCATTCAACTGTTACATATACCTCAAGTACCAAGAGAATGAAATGGCTATTCATGAAGTTAATCTATATAAAGACACATTGAACCAATCCCTGGATGCAGCAACTATGGATCGACCTGCTGAAACAGGTATTGAGAAACCGTTGATTTCACATACTAGATAATTATGGAAAGTAAGCAGGAAGTAATGATGTCCTTTTGACATGACAGCCTTTTGACAGAACCTTTTCAGTGAAAATTACGTTGCAGGGATATTGTCAAGATGCATATTCGTGAGATAGAACATGACTGGATATGGCAACATGGACTGCCAGATGTGGTAAGGTTCCAAAGTCTTTTGAATATAATGTACTCAACCTCAGTGCTCACCTCAGACTATCAAAGTTTTACATTGTAGACCAATAAATCTATCTAATACTATCATTAACGTTGAGATTGGATCTATAAATCTGTCTCACCTCAAACATGAGTATTAACCTATATATATTTTTCATCTCAGACTATCATTGTAAACCTATAGTGTAAGAGTGTAAACCTATAAATGTTTCTCATCACAGACTATCAGTAGCATTAGAGTTGACCTATAAATATTTCTCATCTCATACTATCTGTGGTTTATGGTATACAGGTATTGAGAAACCTTTGATCTCGTACACTAGGCAATTATGGAAAGCAAGCAGGAAGTAATGATGTACTTTTGTGGTTTATAGTATACAACTTCTTTCATTTGAGACTGTCAGTGGTAATAGGATGTTCATTTATAAATATTTCTCATCTCAGACTATCTGTGGTTTATAGTGTTCACCTATAAATATTTCTCATAAGAATATCTTTGGTTTATAGGGAACTTCTTTAAATCTTTCTCACGTCAGTCTGTCAGTAGAGTTAATGTTCTCCAACAAGTCTATCTAGTCTGAGACTATCTGTGATTTAATGTGTATATTTTTTAATTTCTCTCATCTCAGACTTTCAGTGGTGCTAGAGTGTTCACTTATACATCTTTCTCATCTCTGCCTATCTGTGGCGTTAGTGTTCACCTGCAAAGTATACTTGGCATAGGTTTTTATGTTATTATATGTTATTAGATACGAGAAAATATCAAACATACCTGAAACCCTTTTTCTAAAGATAATTCTATATTCATTAATAATGCTTCGTGATAGCATTAATGATGAACATAAAGTATTTGAAGTGGCTTCTAATAAGTTACTAGTGTTCATTTCATTCACGTTAATGATATCAACAAAAATGAATTTCTACGTTGCTGTTATCTTCGTATTTAATATGGTTATATTTCGTTCTGTTAAAAATACTTATTTCAACACTATTAAGCTAATTAGCCCGTTTTGATTTCATGATTACGTTGTGTTTATGCATCATATCAGGAATATTAAGAAAGAAACATCGAAGTTTCTCTTGACATACCTATTCCGCCTTTGCTCACTATACTTTATTTGGCTTACATATTTCGGTGATTTGATTCTGACGTCATCAGTACACATTTCAGTATAACTAGAATTAAGTTTGACTGCTAACTCTGAAAACTTTAAATAACTGTAACTTTATTGTTTTTAGTACTGCAAAAACTATAGCATAGAAGATTTAGTTACCAGTAAATAAACACAGCTGTAAAAACGTGAATGGAATACTTTAAAGTATCTTTATATTTAAAGAAACACCAAATATGTTATTTTCTCTTAAAAAAAATAACTTTCTGAAGTTCATTAGAAAAAGGTTAACTGTTCATTATGTGACATAAATCACCAATATACAAGGTAAGTCATGTCTAACATTAGTTATGCCCACCTCAAAAGATTGAAATATTAAGTTACTTATAATGGTAACTTTAACTACCACCTAACTAACAATTATTGTAAATTTCACCATTGATGACCTGTAGTAATTTCTCCAAATATAAAGTTTTGAGAAAGATTAAAATCTACATAACGAGCTTTGCTTGTTTGTTGTTATTCGCAAAGCTACACAATGAGCTATATCTGCTGTACCCAACCACAAGTATCGAAACCCGGCGGTATGAGTCTCAGACTTTCCACTGAGCCACTGGAACGAGGGGGCACAACAAGTTTGTGTACTTGTGAAAGTTGGATTATTTTATCCGTAATCTCCTATTTATCGAATTTCATGAACTACTGGCTTATTTTTCTTGTATATTTCTTCTTTTCTCCTTTCGCTTAACTTTATTCTACGTACGAAGTTTCTCAGATATATCCACTTTCCTTAAGAAACATATCTTGATGAAATCTCTCTGGTGTGCCACAGAATTTTCTAACAAATTATATTTCTTTAGTTTGCTTTCTGTAGAGAAACCTCAATAGCTCAAGTACAATACTGTATTCAAAACATGATCAGAATATAGGAAAGATGAACCTACAGAACGACGATGAACTCAACATACGTATCCAGTAGTTTACATTCAAAACAACAGAATATATATAAAGAAGGATTTCCTGCATAGCACGCTCCCACACATCGAACACTTTGCAACCACTGCTTATACCTATGAATAGAAGTTATATTTTCTGACTTTCTAAACTGTAAGATTAATTATTAAGAATGCAAGACCACAAACACCGGAAGAAAATTTTATTAAGACCCAACCTTTCAACTCCCTCCTTATTTTGTTTTGGTATCTACAATTCAAAAATACGTTAAAAAGAGAACATAGTACAATAATAAGATATACCTACATCAAGTCATGAAAAGTGATAGGTGAAGAGCCACTTTGAAAAATACACGTATAAAATATGTTAAAAAAAGTAGATAAAAATACAGGTTTAGAGCAAAATGTATATATTACATAACAATATACATTACACATAAAATCATATATTATACATTTGTGTGAGTATTAGTAAACTGAATCAAAATGAAAAAAATATAATTAATAAGAAATAACATTTTATTAGAATCAGAATGTTCAATGTAGGAATACTGAATAAACGAAACTAAGCAGGTAAGTAATTATTGGACACTCGACAGACAGAAGTTGTCATGCCGCCATAACACTTCACTGGCAGAAATTTTCTGTCGCCAGAGGGCGTGTTGCTAGGGCTACTTTACAGTCGGAAGTTGTAAGCTGCCATCAGACTTTACGGCAGAAATTTTCTTCCCCAGAGGGTGTGTTTCTAGGGGCACGTTTCTAGGAAGTATAGTTTCACGAAGTACAACTAGATGGCGCGGCAGTCTTAGGATCATAGTTCCACGAAGTAGCATCAGAGAGCGTTATAGTATGATGATCATATAGATAGTTCGCGAGCGAACCACCATAGGGTGATTTAGATCAAGGTGTAATCAACTTTATAGTAACGATCAAAGGCATAAAATTAATAATTTACTCTAATTTGCATAATGCTGTGTTCACAATTACCAGTACTGACATGTTTTATCAGTTTTGCTTTATAAGTAAAACATTAAATCTGCTATTTTAATCTTAGTAGCTTTATAGTTTTCTCTTATATATTGCATACATCTTACAAATGCAGATACTTTTTGCAATCTCTTAAAATTTTTAAAGTAAAACACTTATTGCTAATTCATTTATATATCTAATACATTATATATCATATATTCATCCTGATAAGGAGGCTTATTTAAATCTCTAATTAATATACAATAATTTTCATGGTTAGCTTTATAAGATGAGTTGTTCCACTAAAGTTTAAGGGATCTATGTAAATAACTATGTTTAACCATTATGATTGTATAAAATTGTATTCTTAGCTTTCTGTAGATATTTTCATTTAGAACATCAAATGTTTTTTGTTTTTTTTTTAATTTCGTGCAAAGCTACACGAGGGCTAGCCGTCCCTAATTTAGCAGTGTAAGACTAGAGGGAA
>NW_013667431.1:232888-237936 GCF_000517525.1 Limulus polyphemus
GGTAGGCGGGTATATATAAGATGGGGAAAACGTGACGCGGGAAGGTAATGTAATGTGTGTGCAGATAGTGAGTAATTGAACTGCAGTCACAGGGTATGGTTGAAGTTAACGTTCGTTCGTTACAGTGTTGTTATAGCGCGAGTATTGAGATTAAGTGTATCGCAGAGTTATATTCGGAGAGAATAAACCAGTTTTATTAAGTAAAGACTTGTGTCGTCGGAACGAAGTTACGGAAAAATCAATTAACAAACGGAGACGTAACAATACTATAAGCAGCTTAGCTTATAAAATGCTAGATTGGCTTTCATACATTTTTTTTTTACATTATGTCCATATCACTATTTCAGTTTATACTTTTATTTGTGTAACATTATGTGAAAACAAACGTAGAATTTATCCCGAAAAATCGTACTTAAGTCATGTCACTACATAAATATACGAATAAAGGAATTACTGCAAACTAAACATGTAAGATTTCAGTTTGTAAGCTCATAAAAACTAGTTTATCAACTAGTTCAAATGAGACATTTTTCTCACATAGATTTTAAAGCAATGTTTCAGTAACAAGTGATGCATTATCCTTCACTTACACTTTATAGGCCCCCAATGGCACAGCGGTATGTCTGTGGACTTACAACGCTAGAATCCGGGTTTCGATACTCGTGGTTGGCAGGCCACAGATAGCCCATTGTGTAGCTTTGTGCTTAATTACAAACAAACATACACTTTATAGAAATAACATTAATTTTATACTTTCATTGTCAGCTATAAATCAGTATTCTGTGATCTTCTTATATAACATTCACGTTTCATCATAGTCCAATATGCTATCTTTAGCATATGTAAGTAAAATAACAGACTTAAGAAGCATACTGAAACATTTATTAACAAAACTTCGAGATGTGCTAATATAATATTTTCATAAACATCTTAGTTTATAAAATACTGAATTAGTTTCATACATGAAACTTTGTAGGATGGACGGCAACTGCCTGTTGTAGAGACACAATGTAGAGGACGACTGAAATGTACATGTCCCATCAAATATTTAGAAACAGAATATCGTGAATACACATTTAGTGTTTCGTATCCCTATTTGAAGTGGAAAAACCAGTAAACGTTGTTTAATGAATTTTAAATTAATACAAACGCTGATAATCACTAATTAAATAGAAAGTATACGAATATGTAGAGTTTGGACAATTTATTTTCAATATTGAGTATAATGTCAATATATGTATGCGATTTAGATCTTCTTACTAATGAATGTATAATCATAAATAGTGACATATACAATGCATTGTACTTGATTTGTTCAGTTTTTATTTTCATAAAATCTTTTCTGCCATATTGAACATTGAATTTTATAGGGCTGCTTTTTTAGAAAGAGGTTGCTATTCCGTCAAATGTAAGTTAGGCTAAATATCCAACAGGAGTGAAGTTTCCAGATCAGTTGGTGATTGTATGTGTTGACCTTTCTATCGTTTGCATTCAATGTTAATGATCTCAAATAGAAACAGAAAAAACTTTTATATGTAGTAGTTCATTTGATGTTCCAAATGAAAATATCTACAGACAGGTAAGAACATAATTTTCTACAATTGTAATGGTTAAACATAGTTATTTATATAGATCCTTCAAACTTTAGTGGAACAAATCAATTTATAAAGCTATACGTGAAAATTATTGTATATTAGTTACAGATTAAATAAGCATCCTTATCAGGACGATTAGATGCCATATAATGTATTAGCACTAATTATTTTACTTACAAAATTTTAGAGATTGCAAAAAGTATGTTATGCAAATTAGATATAGAAACAAAAACTATAATCAGTACATTAAACACATATTAAATTGATACTTAAAATCACAATCAGCTATACTAACTGTCTTGTTCAGTATTTATGCAAATGATACACTAGATGTGATAAAAACATTTAAGCAGTACGTTAAGTGTCTTAGTAACACTATCCTCCTATAGAAACACAAGTAATAAAGTTAAATATATAAATAAAAAAAATAAACATCAGTCCAGATAAGTTGAAATCAGTATGCTGTCCTATAGGACTATAGTAACACTCTCCGTCTATAAAAACACCACCTGTTTTTTTAAAACACACGTAATAAAATTAATTATATAAATCAAATCTATAAACATAAGTTATGTATGCCATGCTATGAAAATATAGTAACACTGTCTGCATGTAGAAACACCATCCATCTTTGTAAAACACACAATATGCCTGTTAAAAGCAACACTATCCACATATAGAAACACCATCTGCCTTTGTAAAATCCACACAATAGGCCTAGTAAGACCATCTGCCAATAGGATCCTAGTAATAATTTGTATTAAAAACCCCATCTGCTCATAGAAGCACAGTTAGTATTTGCGAAACATTTGTAAGTAAAAACCAAAACTAACTGTCAACATGTGTAAAATGAAATATTTTGTCAAGAACATATTTACTTTTGTTATACACAACAAAAATCATAGTTATATGGGTAGAGGAATAGTATATTTAATTCATAAAGCCAAACTATTAAAACAATAAGATTGTAAGTTAAATTACTGCATGATATTTAGAAATGATATTACGAAAAATCCACCGTTTTCAGGATTTGTAAAAAGTATAAGGTAAAATACTATTGATTAATCGATGATCCTACAAACTATGCTAAAATTGTCCTTAGGAACAAAATCCACTTATATGGCCTTAACAACATAATCTGCCTTTAGAAACACCATCTCCTTTTGTAAGATGTATGCAGTAAACAAGAGAAAACAATAAAGCTAATGAGATTAAACTAGCACATTTAATGTTTTACTTATAAACATAACTGATAAAATTTTTCACTACTGGTAATTATAAACCCAACATTATGCAAATTAGATTAAATTCTTAATTTTACAGTTTGATTTTCACTATAAAGTTGATGACACGTTGATTTACATAATTTCTGCTGGTTTACTTGCAAGCTATCTGCACGATCATAGTACCACTTCGTGGAACTATGGCCTTAATATAGCCACGCCCTTTAGTTCCATTTTGTAGAACTATACTTCCTAGCAACGTGCCCCTAGCAACACACCCTCTGGCGACATAAAACTTCTGTTAGTCAAGTGTCATGGCGGCATGACAATTTCCGCCTGTCAAGTGCTTCGATATCTACTACTCAAAAAAATAAGTAATAAAACATTTTAAATTGTGAAATGATGAAGTACAAAATACGAAACATAGGAACCAGTTATGGTTTCAATGTGAAAGTTTGAATTGATTAACTATTTTTCTATCCAAAAATAGACAAATAGAAATTATAAAGGCCAATTTAATAACGGTTCAAAGAAAGAGTTTTTCTTTGATTGAAAAGTTTTTTTTTATTCATATAGAAACATATCGCATTTTTTTTAAAAATTTTGAATTTGAATTGTTGTCCTATAGGTAATCCATGAGATTGCATAAAATGTTTAGTTGTGACTTCCTTTTCTGTGACATTATCAATGTTACGAACAGTTTTTCCTATACAGACAACTAATCTACGAAAAAGAGATCGCCAATTTATCCATTATAGACACTTAACCCTCAAGAAAGGGAGAACCACTTTCTCGAACATAGCCCCCCAGTGGCCCAGTGGTATGTCTGCGGACTTACAACGCTAGAAACCGGGATTCAATACCCGTGGTGGGCAGAGCACAGATAGCCCTTGTGTAGCTTTGTGCATAATTAAAAAAAAAAAAATCTCCAACATAGACACTTAACCCTTAAGAAATGGATAGTCAGTTTCTCCCAAATAGAAACTTAACCTCCGAAAAGGGATAACCAATTTCACCAATGTAAACACTTAACCCTCGAGAAAGGAACAACAATTTTCATCAATATATGTAATAGAATACTGCGTACATTTTATTTCGTACACTACGTTTTTCATGGAGCAAATATCATTAAAGCCGCTATCTGTTTTTGTATATGTATGCTAAAGTTTAAAAGAAAACCCGAACAAGTATTTTTGTATCAGGTTTTTTGAAGTACTCGAAACTTTATCTCTTATTTTCTGATGGTTAATTCAATTTCGACCACTCTTTTGTTTTTCTTTATTATTTACTCAAGCTGATTCTGATACTGATACAAGGATGTTTTGTAAATCATTTTATTTTTTCCAGTTTTAACAAAATGCACTAATACTGAGACATATTCATTAATACTAATGATAAATGCATTGTTATAAAGTGTAGACCATTTCCTTTAACGTTTGTAGTTACCTACTTTATCATCATATTTTATACTTGCATCTTCCCAATCAGATCTTTCCTGTAATGCTGCTTTTCCTTTGTACATTTCTATATAGCGATACACTGTCTCATTTAGGTATATTTTATTTTTGTACTGTACCCTTTTCTATAACGTATAATTTGAATTGCAGATACGTCAACAGTAGGCACTTAACCACTGAGAAAAGCGGAAGCCAAGACGTTGGGTATTAATAAAGTTTTTTTTCTGAATTTTCTGTGTGATCGTTTGTTTTTAGTTAAGCACAAAGCTATACAAAGAGCTATCTGTGCTCTGTCCACCACGGGTATCGAAACCCGGATTCTAGCGTTATAAGTCCGCAGATATATCGCTGGGCCACTGGGGGGCATTCTGTGTGATTTCTAGTATCCAATCTGCAGCTAAACCTCTAAACTCTAATAACCGTAACATTTAATTTATAATATTATCACATCAGTTGTGTCTTTAGATGCAGACATATCGCTGGGCCACTGGGGGGCATTCTGTGTGATTTATAGTCTCCAGTCTGCAGCTAAACCTCTAAACTCTAACAACCGTAACATTTAATTTATAATATTATCACATCAGTTGTGTCTTTAGATGCAGACATATCGCTGGGCCAATTGGGACATTATGTGTGATTTCTAGTATCCAATCTGCAGCTAAACCTCTAAACTCTAATAACCGTAACATTTAAGTTATAATATTGTTGCGTCAGCGAGGTCACGTGACTCGTTCTCTCGAACCTTCGGGAATTGTCGGGAGATTACTAGATAT
>NW_013667432.1:0-13853 GCF_000517525.1 Limulus polyphemus
CAAAGGATAGAGAGATAGGTTTTGGGAAGAAAATATGATAAAGTAATCAAAGGATAGAGAGATAGGTTTTGGGAAGAAAATATGATAAAGTAATCAAAGGATAGAGAGATAGGTTTTGGGAAGAAAACATGATAAAGTAGTCAAAGTATACAGAGATAGGTTATGGGAAGAAAACATGATAAAGTAGTCAAAGGATACAGAGATAGGTTATGGGAAGAAAACATGATAAAGTAGTCAAAGTATACAGAGATAGGTTATGGGAAGAAAACATGATAAAGTAGTCAAAGTATACAGAGATAGGTTATGGGAATAAAACATGATAAAGTAGTCAAAGGATACAGAGATAGGTTATGGGAAGAAAACATGATAAAGTAGTCAAAGGATACAGAGATCCTCATAGAACAAACAATATAGTTCTGTATTATTTTTTCAACTCTGGAGTATATCAAAATCTTAATCAATGGTTTCTAGGTGTTGTCTGGATTAGTTATCAATTATACTTATCCTGCTTCAGGGGTTTGATCGTGGGTGTTTTTGATAGAAAGTCTAGTATGTTATCCAGTAGGATAAAATGATTAGAAATTATAATACATTTATGAAAACAATAACTAAAACGAATAAAGATAAAAAAAAGTGGACAAATTAGTTACTAACTGATAATTAAACGAAGGTGATCATGTTTGCTACTAACCATGACACCGAGTGATTTCAGATCGCCACAACATTATTGTAAGTACGTTCGAAATTATATTTATTTTGCAAATACCGAATGTTATAAACAAAATATTAACGAAAGCTTTTTACGGTACATAGAAAATAAAGCCGTTGAAATAACTTAAGGAACGTAATCTTGATAACAAGAATCAACATCGGTTCTTTCATTCGCATATTGATAATTATTAATTATACAAAAGTATTCTGTGGAGCTTCTTTGTTAGCGAAGAACTAAGAATTAAGTGAGCTTTTTATTGATATAAGAAATTTATACATTAATTAATTTAGGAATTAACAAAAACTGCTTTATAACCCAAACTCTTTGATGTTATAGCTCACTTGTACTTGAGCTCCGTTTTCTATTTAAGTTAATTACTTTTAGTTCAAGCATTTTATTTTCTTATTCAATTTTGCGTCGGCGACATTCAAGTAACACCTGGGCAATTAAATAAATTACCTTGAGATTGCGTTTAGAGAATTACAAGAGACACGACGGGAAAAATTCGTAGAAGGGTGAGTAAATAAAGTTTTAATTAATTAACATTCTTCATTAATAATTTGTCCAGCTTTTAAAAATATATTTCGGTCAATTTATACAGTTGAGAGGATCACTCACTTTCTAACGCTTGTATAGGTATTAAAAACTTTAGCTGTATCATCACAGTTTGTAAACAGTGTCGTTTCTTTATGTCCACCAAACCTGGTATATGATTACTATATTTTAATCGTTTTATTCAAGTATTGAGTACAATGAATTCCCTGTTTCTTTTTTATAACTTAAATCACTTCATATGTAATTAAAAAAAACGTATATATAAGTTCCAAGAATGTAGTTTACTTAAAAACATTATAAAATGTATTTGGGGTGGAAATGGTGGTATATATTTATCGAAATGTTACGTTAAAAACACATTTTTCTTCTTTAGCACATGTACAAATAATTTTATTGATGGTCTTTGACTAAACGGGACATGACGTATATGACTGTTAGTTCCGTCTCAACATTGTTATTGTCTGATTTTTTTATTATATTTTATAATCTTGAAATTGGAAATTAAAATTCATGCTAAATATGAATTCTAAATTGAACTTGATTAAGACTGTAAGTAATTCTTGCATTATTATTATTATGTTCACAATAGTTTTACAACTGTGTACCAATGATTATGATTAATTGAAATGTCTGATTAAATGCTTACTAATGCTTAATAATACGAATAAATATATATAACCTAATACCTTACTTATTGTTACTTATTGAATAAGCTTATTTCTTTCTTAACAGTCACAATGAATTTGATTATTTTTATTTTTACAAAAGCAGAATATTCTAATCCAAAATCAAAATCTGGATGATTGAGAAATCGAAATAAAAAGTAGAACTTGATGGCTTGATACTTCAAAGAAGTTATATTAACAGTTTTGAAATGTGTTAAAATAATCGTGCTGTGATGAACAAATGTCGGATCTGGAAATTGTGCAGAAAACCACGCGCGCTCAATCATCGTTTCACTGAAGAAGTTTGTAACAGTACTTTTTATTTATTAAATACTCAGAGTGACGTGGTTTATTTGCGTGAATAACTCTATTAGGTTTTTTTTTACCTTGCTGCATAACAAGAACTTTTCATGTTGTGTCTAAGTTCTTCATGTGTTTTCCCAAAGTTTCTAAGTGTTATTTAAGTTGTCCTTCCAAATGTAGAATTAGCACTCTTCATAAGGTTTGTCGTCACTGCTAAAATGGCTTTGACTGCTCCAATGTTTCCAAGATTTGAACAATCAGTAAACGCAGATTAACGTTTAAACGCAAAAACAAACGTGATATAGTGTTAACTTATAGCTTAAAACCGACATTTTCAAATGATTTTTTTTTACATTCTACTGTACGATTTCATAATAGATTTTAATATATGTAAAATTGAGTTCATCAATAACGCACGCGCGCGCGCACACACACACATATTCTCTATGTGTGTGTGTGCATATTGCTACTAGTTTAAAAATCGCATAGTCTATTTTTAAGAGTGTAATATTAGTCATAGTGTGATATTAAATTATTAAGCAAATATTCATATAATATCAAATCTCAATACATTAGTGTATTTTACATGGTCGACGATATACTGTATCTCACTTTTAACTACCTATTACTCTTAAGTTATGTTGAGTATATGACTATTTTAAACGTGGCAATTAACTGATATATTAAAATACAAAGTTAAATTTCTAACTTTATTTTACTGCCCATGGATTAAAAATGAAAATAAAATTGTTTTATTTCAGCAGAAATCAATGTTCAGATTATGAAAATTTGAATCATCCAACCCCTAGGTTTCTTATGACTATTCTTTGACAGGTCATTGACCTTCTTTTAATTCAAAACGGCAATGTGATAAAAGACCATACTCCCTAGAGCCTAACAGAAACGATATATATATATATATATTTACCGATAATAGTCCTATGAAATGTTGTGCTCGTTATTTAGTGGAATCACAATTAATTAGAGTTCTTAGCCTAATCGCCAGGAGGTTCCATGGCAGCCTTTATATAAAAATGAAGAAGAAAAGATTGCATAAAAGCTACGCCAAACGACAGGATATGCTTCATATACGAAGACATGTAATTATCGTTTTTTTTCGCTGGTGTGCGTGGTTTGGTAACGCCTCTTTCATCGTTTGGTCTTTTGAAATGAGATGTAACGCCCTCAAGTGAATGTTTATATATATGTATATTTATTTAAATGCATCATCACTTCTTGTCCTGTTGCTGATTAGCTTGAGGGGAACCATGTTGTTAACATACACATACATATATATATATATATATTTGCTTGGTAAACTAATGAGACTGTGAATGAAGACGTATTTTATTTTTATCTTCAGATAATTGAAAAAAAATATATTAAAGTAATTACGCAATTTTACGAATAATTAAAATTTCGTAGATAATTAATTATAGTTGACAATTATGTATACATATTTATTTATCATAATCATAGGAGATTTACTTAGATTACGAAATTTGTATTCTCTAAAACTTTAGTTTGAAATTTCGTTAGGAATCCATACAGAAACTTTGAAACTCACTAAATCTTTTTTTCATTATCAAAATTAATGTAATTATTTATGTAAACTGACCTCATGCGGTAATTCTTGAACCGAAACAAAAAACTAGTCCTTTTTCTCTCTTTTAAACAAGTACAAATTTATGGAAGACAATTTGGTACTAAACAAAAAGCGTCACATATGAGGAACAGACAAATGAAACTAAGATACGAACTACAAAGTTGAAAATTTAAATTATGCCTCGATAAAAAAGTATCCGTGAAAGTTGAACCAACCTAGCGTAGAGATACCCTGTTTATTAGATTCAGTTTTCATCAAAAACTTCATATGTGAAATACAACTAGTTCTAAAAACAAAGTATGAACAGACGTGGGTGCTCAAACCCTAAATGCTATCATTTACCATCTACAGCTAAATGGTTTTAACTAATTTACTTCTAATGTTACAAATAGACGAGAACTTAAAATAAAACGAGTTTCTTCATTACAATACCAAAACTCTTCAATTATATGATCCTAATTTCCAATTTTTTCTATAAATAAACTCAGGATGGATAGTTTTATAACAGGTCTTGTAATAAATCAGAATTTACTGGGAATTTCAAGCAGTTTGAGAATTAAGAATAATTCTTAAAAAGTAGCTAGCAGGTTTATAAATTAATTTTAGAAGTGAATGTTTTACAAATTATGTTTGCAACAACTCAACACCACTCAGCGTGCTTTGTTACCAGGGCTAGCCTTTTCGATTGGAGAATATTTGACATATCATTTTCCTAGGAAAGTTACTCGTATAGCGATATGATTAAGAAACACTGTACATCCAAAGATCGCAAGTTTATGGTAGCAAAATGCTCAAAAACTAGCCAAGATATTTGGGAGTGATTAACGCCCACATCTGCAAAGAGAAGTATATAACTGCGAAAGAAGAACCTTCTAACCATCATGCCATTACGATGAAACCAGACATACTTTTTTCCTGGTACCGTTACCAGAATAATAAACCAGAATATGAAGCTGACGAAGGCTCACGTTCCAAAAGTTCAGAACGACTGTTAGTCCAACAAATTGGAATCAAAGCTGTTACATTCGAATACACATATACACTTCTCAAACGCTTGGTAAAGCGTCAGTGCATTTTTTTTGTGCCTTTCGTGTGCATACGATTTCGCAATCCGACTTTCATGTACCGTCTATGAAAAGTTTGTCAAGTTGTTTAGTCTAAAATTGACCTCGTTGACCTTTGCAAAAGCTTGCTTTAATGAAGATCGCTGTGTATGACAAAAGTGTCATCAGAATAAGAACGATCCAAGAGCACCACAGAAACTGGTGTATCATTCCTATAAACAATAGCCACTTGAGTGCTTCTGACATAACAGCATTTGTAGCATAGATTTCATAAATTTATCATTTTTTTATCTTCAAAATCTGATAATAAAAATAATTCTTGCTTGTATAGTATACAATATATATATCCTGAGAAGAAAACTAGTACTTTGATCGGTAATCTGAACGTAGGTTATGTTTGTTTGTTTTTAAAGTTAAGCACAAAGCAACACTAAGAGCTATCTGTGCTCTGCCCACCAAGAGTATCAAAACCCGGATTCTAGCAGACATACCGCTGTGCCACTGGGGAGCCACGTGGGTTATGTAAATGTATAAATGTTAAAATTGGAACATCATTCTGCGTAAATTTTGAAGTTTTGCTGTAAAAAAAAGAAAACCTCTGAGACAGGATTGGAATCGAACCTGAGAGTTTTCTCACTGACTAGGCACTTCAGCCAAACGAGATATCAAAGCTGAATTTTATGTCTCTCTCGTTTCTCACCTGATTGGTTGTGTAAGGGTGGAATTTGACCAATCATATTTTAAGGTTCAGAATTTGTTTTCCGCCAGTGAAGGGGAGATGGATGTGCCAACAAAGATTTAGTATTTATGTAAATATTACGTGCAGAATACTTTTGTTTACTGTTACGAAAAGAGTGAAAAGAAAAAGCGATGCTACTTTATTTTGGTTCAGTGCGTCAACAAATTTAAGTCATAAATACCGTAAAAAGCGCAACGAAAATCTTATCGGTTTTGTTAGGTAGATTAGGTTAGGTTTTGTTTTTGTTTTGTTTTGTCTAAAACGTTAGAGTTTTTCTAGCTTATTTTACTGAATTTCCAATCTTTTTATCTCACATGTTTTTTTTTCCATCATGAAGCTTCAATTACCACTGGTTAAGGTAATGAACTGTGAATCCGAGGATCCACAGTTTGTGTTCCACTGGCAAAAAATCGTGCTTCGAAGCTGTGGGTGCTTTATAAGTACTACAGTCAAATCTCGTTCTTCGATTAGAGTAGCCCAAAAGTTGACAGTGCCATCTCTCTAGTATATCAGTTCAAATTAGGGATGGCCAACGCAGACAGCTCTTGTGTAGCTTTGCGAAACAATGTTCGAAACAAACAAATACGGTCTCTCTTATCTTACACTTCATTAAGCTTTCAATGAAGGAATTATGAAAAACACTTGAAAAAAACTAAAATTACTCTGGACTTTAAAAATCGATCATATACATGTTTATTTGTTTGAAGTTAAGCACAAAGCTACACAATGGGCTATCTGTGCTCTGCCCACCACGGGTATTGAAATCCGGTTTCTAGCGTTGTAAGTCCACAGACTGAGGGGGCGTGTATATGTTAAATCTGACTAAAGAAGCAGCTTAGCACAGTTTGCAGAAATCTGTGCCAACGTTACTTTCAGATCAGGAAGTAAGAAATCCCGAGTTTTTCTTAATATGTAAGTTATTTTTTCGAATTATAGAATTCTGGTTCGTTACGAAAATACATCAGTCACATGCTGTTAAAATAAATAGTGTTAAATCCATCTGAATGAAGTACGTTGAGTGTGAAGTTTTTGTGTAGTCAGCTGTTAATGTATTATGTTTGTGGTGAAGTAATAAAATACATATAAATCAATAACATTTGAATATATAATCATGCGATTACACCAATTACAAGATATCGAACCTTGCTGACCACCACTGGTCTCAAACTTTATTCATATCTCTTTGTTTTCCAATGCCATTCAATATAAGACGCCGTCTGGGAAATTCTAAATACCCGACCTGTGATATGAATATATTGCGTCGGAAAGGACTGTTACATAGTCTTTCTAAAGCGATCAATTTTCAGTGACATCACACTACTTAGGAGATTCCAAATAATGCCAAAATGTAGTTCTGATACATCTGTTCCATCACAATTTTATATCCACTGTGACGTTATATAACTTGTTATTTTTTATATTCAGAATCGTTTTAATGTATTGTACTCAACCATCTGTATATAGTGGGCATTTGTCAAACCTTTTAAGATGATGGTGTTCTTAATAAAATGTTTGGTGTTATTCATATAATGGCAACATTAAATTTGGATAACTAATTTTACTGGTAAAAGTCAGGTCCTTTATAGACTTAGATACTTCTAACCTTTATAACGAAGCTGAGGTCAACAGTTTTTACATAATTTGTAAATTTATATATACGACTTAGAGTAATATGATCTTAAATAAAAATGTGGACATTAAAATCTAAAGTACGACGTTTTATCTCTTACGAATATTCATTGAGCAACCATAATGTAAAACTTGTTTTTAATCTGCTTATGTTGACCATGTCATATTCCTTGTTGTGATCTAACGTTTAACAAGACTAAACTAATCTTTACCTTGTTCCATACATTTTCGTTAATAGCGAAGGTCTGAAAGAAAATTTACCATTTTCTTGTGATTAAGTTCAATGCGGTATGAACAATATCTTTAATTAAATGTTACAATGAACTACGCCCAGGCTTTAATGAACACGATATCACGCAAGTTTGGCCTTTTGATCATCAACAGACAATGTCATGTTACTTATGATTGAGAAACTCTTCAATCTGAACAGAACATAGTGCTTTGAGTTTTAATGAATAATCGTCGTCCGTGATCAAACCACCTCATTTGTTCATTGTTTGCCATCTTTCGCATTAAGGCAAATCGTGAGTTAAAATAGGTTGTTCGAAAACCTTACATGGTTACAAGCGATTTCAAGATGCTGCACGTCAGTAGTGCAAACTTTGATTTGTTGTTTACACTATTCATAATTAGTTTTTGCTCGTGTTTAGTTCCGATCTAATTAAACAGATTGTGTTTAGTGAAGTTTATACTGTGTAAAATCCTAGACTATTTTATCTTATGATTCTTTTCATTATTAAAGGCTTCGACAAATCAAAAATACCTCAACAAGCGTATGAATGCGAAATCTTTAATAAACTTTCCTACAACTTGTAAACATTATCCTCGTTCATGGATAGACGTGAACTCAAGTTTCCAATTTTGGTGCTCTTCCTTTCAGTACATCCCATCTAATCTTCTTTTTTTCATGTACAGTCTACATTTACAGTCCCATTTCATGTTGCTAGTTTCTACTATAATCACATTGTTCTGACATTACTTAATTACGTGTTTCATATAGCTCATTTAAAAATAATGTCATCTTAACTAAAAATATGAAATGGGAGCGTGATTCTGTCTAGACTGGAAGAGAGTGCTGGACCAGATCTATTGAGGCAGTTCCACTGGGAAAGTTAAACATGTCATAATACCAACAGAATACTAGACTCAAGTGATGAAGTAGGCTCACAAATCGATTTTGGGAGATCACCTAGAAGCAAAGAAGATGGCAGACAGAATCACAAGCAGCTCCCATTGGGATTCATCGGAGGTTTGACCAGATTCTGCAGGTCATGTGACATCTGCCAAAGAAAGTACCTAGAGGGAAGGTAGAAAAGGTGCCACTGGCTGAGATGCATCTCATAGAAGAGCCATTCAGGAGAGTAGCCTGAGAAGAGCAACTGGTATTTACTGACAGTAGTTGACTATGTGATACATTACCCAGAAGCCATAGCACTGCAAAAGATAGAGATGGAGAGAGTAGCAGAAGCCCTCCTGGAAGTGTTGTGCAAAGTAGGCCTTCCAAATGAAGTCTTGAGTGACAGAGGGACCCAGTTTACCTCTAAACTGATGCAAGAGGTGTGTACATTCATCAGCACTTGTCAGCTCTTTACCACACCGTACCAACCCGGATGTAAAGGACTTTGTGAGAGAGTCATCCAAGTCCCAAAGAGCATTGCTGAAGAAGATATGCCAGGAGAGATCATATGACTGGGACAGGTACCTGCAGGCAGTATTATTTGCTTACTGAGAAGTCCCACAAATGAGTACATGATTTTTACCCTTTGAGGTACTGTATGGAAGAATAGTACGAGGTCTTATGCAGATATTGAAAGAACTGTGAACAGGAGAAGAAGAGTCAGAAGTGAGGAATACACAGTAGTACGTTTTATAACTCAGAAACCGACTGAAAAAGACCAGTTAACTTGCTTGGGAAAGCTTGTATACAGCTCAAAGCAGTCAGAAGCACTTCTATGACAAGAAGGCCAAGGATTGATGTTTCAAGGTCAAACAGAAGGTATTGGTTCTGCTACCCATGGACAACAACAAACTCATATTACAGTGGAAAGAACCTTTGAAGTGCAGGAAGTGGTCAACAGAATGTACTATGAGGTGAAAGTGGGTGGGAAGACCACGACCTACCATGCCAATCTGTTAAAGAGGTATTTGAGAGGGAAGAAGACCTAATGGATGCAGATTGAGGCACAGATGGGCATTGCAGGTGTAACTGTTATAGACACAGAACAAGAAGATGGTGACTTTGTCATAAAAGATGAAGATTTATTAGACCTAAGACTGCTGGGTGGAGATGAGGCATAGAAAGATGTCAACGTCAGTGTAGAACTGACTGACAAACAGAATAAAGAGCTACAATATCTAGTGTACTAGCATGCAGTTGTCTTCACATATAGACCAGCAAGACAGACTTTGTGCAACACAGGATCGAGACCATGACCAAGGGACCAGTCAAGGTGAAGCCTTACCTGATGTCCTATGACATGGGAGACCTGATCAAGCAAGAAGTTGAGGTAATATTAGAAGCCAAAATTATTGAGCCTTTGAACTCAGCTTACTTTCACCATGGTAATCGTGAAGAAGAGGGATGGTTCAAACCTCTTCTGCATAGATTTCTGGAAGCTGAACCTCGTGACAAAATGCGACTCTGGCCTAAGGGCAATCCAGAGGCTATCACGAGGAAACTAGATGGGCCAAGTTCTTTACCAAGATCGACCTCAGTAAAGGTCATTGACAGATCCCATTGGAGACAGAATCTAAAGAGAAGACAGCCTTTGTAACACCAGATGGATGCTACCAGTTAAAAAGGATGCCGTTTGGGTTAGTCAACTCGGTAGCAGTACTCAACTTCATGATGAGGAAGCTGTTGCACAAAACCACCAACATTTGGTATTATGTGGACGACCTTTTGACCTACACATCCAAATGGAAAAACTACCTGAATAAACTCAGATAGCTGTTAAGGTGAGTGAAGGCAGCAGGTCTAACCATCAGACCATCTAAATGCTACATCGGTTTTTCTGTGCTCGACTTTGTTGGACATAACGTGGACGATAGACAGATAGCCATCGAAGAGGATAAATGAGCCTGCATGCAAGATGCATCAGCTCTGATAATCAAGCAGGAAGTCAGATTCTTTCTGGATTTAACAAGGTACTATAGGAAGTTCATCCCAAACTATGCTGAAATCATTGCACCAGTGAAGGACCTTACCAAGAAAGGCCAACCCAACAAGATGTATTGGGAAACAACCTCAGCAAATGATATTCCAGAAGTTGAAGAACATATTAGAAAGTTCACCAATTCTTAGAATGCTAGACTTGAACAAGCCATTCATCATTCAGGCCAATATATCAGACGTTGGAACTGGAGCAGTACTTCTGCAAGAACATCTAGACAGACTGTTTCCCATAACGTACATCAGTAAAATGCTGTTGAATAGTGAGAAGAACTACTGTGTGATTGAACGAGAGTGTCTAGTCATCATACTTGCCATCCTGAAATTCCAGAACTACCTCTACAGGAAGGAGTTCATCATCCAGACAGACTATAAGCATCCAGAGGTGCAAGATCGACAGTCTGAGAACCATGATGTTCTGAATTGAGGCCATCAAGGTGACTGCAAATGTTGGTGCAGACTGTGTGAGTAGACTTTGTTTATGAACTGAAAACAGTCTTTGTATATAGTATAAAATATTGTAAATATTTTACTTAAAGAAGAGCTTATTGTTAGATAACACGACTGTTTCAGTTTCAGTTTAATGCGAGTGTTGTATCGATAAGATATCGAAGAAGTTCCAGACTAGAAAGAAGACTTTATATTGCTTGTAAGTTTGTGAAACTTTTGTTTATAAATAGTGGTGTGTAATACCTATTTGTAATAACTGTTATTGTAAATCGTATTGTTGTTTATAGATTAAAACATATTTGTGTTGAAAAAGAAAACTGTGTGTATCAATCTTGTTGGCAAGTATCATAAACTGACTAGATATCGGCTTTTATTTAACTGCTAGATCCAAAGTATAATTTAACTAATAAATTTAAATTCATAAGTTAACTCAGTTTCAGACCATTCGAAATTGTAATACGTAACGTACTATACAGTAACATGTATGCACGTGTGATTTGGCCTGCCGGTACGATATCCACTGATCATACTTTGATATTGTACAGTAGCTTATAACCATGCGTGTTATGATTTATTCATAATAAAATATTACAGAAACACACACATATAAAAATATCAGGCATATATAAAGAAACCTGAAAATATTTATTGAGCCGATCAAAGAAACCTGTTTAAACACACACATTAATACTTATCACACACAAACATTCTCTCTCTCACACACACACACATATTTAAAAACAGCATAAAACTATTTACAAGTATCTTTCAATAAAATAGTTAGTTATGTAATTTGTTTTAATGACATTTTGACAAACCTTTATTTATGCACTTATTCTGTAACTCATAAGTTCTTTACGTCATCTTGGGAAAACGTCGAGTATGAATTAATTACTATCCGTTACGAAGTGCTTTTCACTTTATAATGACTCAGCTTGTTGAGCATCGAACATAAACGTAACTTTGATAATAAGTAGCTATACATGTAGAATTACTTACGGCTATCACCTACAGGCACCACACCAAATATCGGCCTATTTTTCGATCGTGTTGTGTGGCCAAAGTTTATGAGCTGTTCAATTTGTCTCGTGTGGAAATCTCTAGTCGGAGCAACCTGAATTGAAGGGTGTCATTACTGACCAAAGGTCATGCTGCTGGTTTGCTCTAGCTTAACTACAGGTTTGCACTTATTTTAATGGTGATGACAACTTGCAACCTACAACTTATCTTGGTGGGAATTCTACACTCTCTGGGGTTTGAGATATGGCTGTTTTCTTCCTTTATTTATGTTATATAAAAGATACCAACATAAACCAAATATATGCTATATATATACCTAAATAGTCTTTATTGAATGTCGATTGAAAGACAAACCAAGAACATTTGAACTGTACTATGTTCTATCATTTTATTAGTTTAATTTAACTTGATTTAATAATTTTCTCATCCATATAGAAACAACAAACGCAAATCAAGCTCTTGGATTGATAATAGAAATTTAAAACTATGTAACATTTGTTACAGAACACAAAAACAAACCCAGTACTCTTTGTGGCGCTGTGCATGTTTTTTTTTATTATGTGTTCCTTAAATATGTAGAGGATGTGCCTCTAGCTTGTATATGTTGAAGTTAACCTAAATGACTCCAAATTACTCATGCCTTTCGGAGGGTGAACATAGTTACAAACAGACATAAGCATGCATTTTCATTTGCTATATTTCGGGGGGAATAATATATATATTGCAAAATTGAGGCATTTGGTTCCCTTTCTGTGTCGACCGTTTGTATATTTTATTGAAATGTTGATTTCACAGAATTAGTCAGCTATTCTACCATGCTAACAATAGTCCATTTTTATCTACAGTTATTCCCAAAGTTTATGTAGTGATTGTAACTGATATATCAGTCATTATATAATAACACAGTGCTTCAAGTAAAATGTTTTGAAATTCTAAAAATCTAAAATAGTGTATGAAATAACGGACGTGGCTAACGGTTTGTGTGCTCAGTCTGTAAATATTAGTTGTGCTATAAGGATGACAGTCAGATCTCACTATTCGGTCAGACAAGAGTAGCCAATCAGACCCATGGGCACAGCAGATAATATACCAATCAGTACATTCCAGAGACTCTAAATGTTGTAGTATATTGAAATGAGCTTAAAAACTATTTTAGAATGAAATTTATGTTCTTGCCCTCAATTATTGGGCTTGTGATTTTCAATTTTATTATTTCTTACTGTTGGGAATAGATCTGGTTCATTCAGTTGTAATAGATACTAATATAATTTTATTAAAAATGTTAGAAAGAAGAAAGCACCATGTTTTTTAGAACCTGTTAACGAAATGCCTATGTTTTAACTAGCCTTTCATATATGTCTGGAATTAACGAGCTGAAAAATGGATGTTTGCCACATTTATTTTCAATATCTTGCAATTAAAATTATATTGGATAATTTTATTATAATGAAATTATATTTCTATTTTTTTCTGATTACGATCCGACATCTGGTTATAAACCTGATAAAAAATTCAATTGTTTACAAATTATGGCTTGTTTGGAAGGACTATACTTGTAATAATTCCACACAAAGGAAACTCATTTTAATTGGCGTGGATATGATTGAAAATGAAATACTGTACTGTATATATGTGTATGGATGTTTACGATATTGTCGTCTCCTATGCTTCAAAGTTAAGACTTATTTAGAAATTCCAGTTACACAATGTCACACTTGTTTAAAAGAAAATGTAGAGAACTGGTTACGAAGCATCAAAGTGAGCTCTTGAGAAAGTGTCTGCTTCAGGTTATTTAACAGCTGATAAGACCACGTGAACTCTTGAGAAAGTGTCTGCTTCAGGTTATTTAACAGCTGATAAGACCACGTGAACTCTTGAGAAAGTGTCTGCTTCAGGTTATTTAACAGCTGAAGAGACTACGTGAGCTCTTGAAAAAGT
>NW_013667432.1:14609-22007 GCF_000517525.1 Limulus polyphemus
TACAACTATCGAAACACTTGTGGAGTGAGTAAAATCAACTAATCGTATGTATTTGACAAATAGAATTAATGGTTTTAAACATAATTACAACTATCGAAACACTTGTGGAGTGAGTAAAATCAACTAACATTATGTATTTGACAAATAGAATTAATGGTTTTAAACATAATTACAACTATCGAAACACTTGTGGAGTGAGTAAAATAAACTAACAGTATGTATTTAACAAATAGAATTAATGGTTTTAAACATAATTACAACTATCGAAATACTTGTGGAGTGAGTAAAATCAACTAACAGTTTTGTAACCTGTGACGTTCATAGACACTATAAACCGCCCTGCATGGCCAGGTGGTTAGGGCACTCGATTCGTAATCTGCGGGTCGCGGGTTCGAATCCCCGTCCCACCAAACATGCTCGCTCTTTCAGCCGTGGGAACGTTATAATGTGACGGTCAATCCCACTATTCGTTGGTAAAAAGAGTAGCCCAAGAGCTGGCGGTGGGTGGTGATGACTAGCTGCCTTCCCTCTAGTCTTACACTGCTAAATTAGGGACGGCTAGCGCAGATAGCCCTCGTGTAGCTTTGCGCGAAATTCAAAACAAACAAACAAAGACACTATAAAAAGACGCAAGCCAGAAACGTCGGGTAAAATAAAATACATTTATCTGAAGTTGTTTGTCGTCTTCATTGTAAACTAAAATCCTTACAGAAGGTTAATTCGGTGGAGAACAAGTTCAAGCATCAAATTGTATTTAACGTTCACATCAGTTTCCTCATTATAATATATAAATAAATAGATAAATGTATATATATATATATATACGTGTATGTGTTTACACTAAAGTAGAATTAACAAAATTTAAACCTAATCAATTATATCTTTAAAACTTATGAGTTGCACAAACAATTTAAACAAAAATACCACCATTATTGCAATTAATCCACTAATTACTGTTGGAGTTTCCTACGTATTTTACATGAAAATGAATGATTTCACCCTATATATTTTGTCCAATTCTTTACAGTGAGAGCTGCAACAAATAAAAACATAACAACTTATTCAAAAAGATGCAACAATGAACGGCAATGGTAATGAAAGATATAAAAATAAATTGATCACTTAATGTATAGGTTTAAAACAGTTTTTTTTTCTATTTAAAAAGAGCACGCTTATACGAACACTTTCGAGTTCTAGGGGCTGTTAGGACAAAATGTACCTTTCGGTGTCACAGTGAATGGGATGCTTTGGTTGAGCAAAACATATGAATATAATAAACTGGTTGACAACTTAAAGTGGTTAGGGCGCTCGACTCACACCAAATATGCTCGCCCTTTCAGCCGTGGGGGCGTTATAATGTGACGGTCAATCCCACTATTAGTTGGTAAAAGAGTAGTCCAAGGGTTGGCGGTGGGTGGTAATAACTAGCTGCCTTCTCTCTAGTCTTATACTGCTAAATTAGAGACGGCTAGCGCAGATAGTCCTCGTGTAGCTTTGCGCGAAATTCAAAAACAAACAAACAAACTTAAACTGGACATCTAAAAGGTATTTCCTTAAGTTTCAGATAATGCTAAATCGTTTACTATGTTTATAGATCAGTATAATGCTCTTGATTTAACGTCAAATAAAGATCCAAGCAATCAACTTGCGGCATTACTGGAAAATTGATGAATGAGTGCATGAATGTTGAATTTAGGGTTGTTCTAGATCTTTTATCTTTTTGAACTACTATAGCAACTAAACTTAAAAAAATGTTTTTATGTTAGAACATTATAAATGTTTTAAACTTAAAAGATTTTAAACCTAATTTATTACGAGTTTTAATATACATTAAATATAACTTCACTACAGAGGTAAGCACAATTTATTTTTTCTGTGCATTAAGTAGCACGCAGTTGTAAAAACGATCTTTTTTTTAGCGGATATCTAGCTGTTCAATGACTTGAAAATGAAGGCTTATCTCTGTGGTTTTATTACATCATTTCTCTTCCTGTAATAGTAGCAAATCTTATTTTTCGCAATAAAATTCATAAGAAGGTATGGGTAAAATAGTCCTAACGGCCTTTCTCACTAGTCTGTCATTTACAAAAGCATTTTTTTTCTTGGACTTAACTTTAAAGCCTTTGAATTACGACTTACGATGGAAACTTCAGTGACGCTTGGTGATTTCGTTGGTTTTCAACCCAGTTATCTATTACAGGTAATTTGTATCTATTATTCTACTAAAAAACTAGGGTTATCTTGTTTCGTATATTACGTAATATCTTTCTTTAGTAAAATTGATTTATGAAAAACTACCAGAACTAACGTTCATGGTATATTTTGCCCTATCATGTGCCAGTCAGAGGTTTCTAGAATATTTCGGAGTATTTTAAATAATTAATATTCATTTTAAAGTGATAAATAAACATTATAGCAAACATGATCTCTTCCATTGATAAAAATGTTTCTGTAATTTTTCAACTAAACTCTAAGTTAACATGTCATCTAAAACATTAGAGAAACTATATTTTTTGCACATTTAAATTGTTTTTTCTGGTAGTATTTTGGTCTCTTGATGGGTCAGAGGTTAGTTTGTGGACTTAGAGCGTTACAATCAGAAGTTTAATTCCACGAGGTGGACATTGTTTACTTTGTACAATGTACAAAAAATATATATATTATTTCAAACTTCACTGAGAAATAGTATTAAACATTATTTTACAATTCATTACACTACGATGCTTTCAAAGATTTGTCAGTTATCAAAATACTTTTTTTAATGTAATGAGATAGAAAAACTTAAATACTTTGGCAAGAAATATATAAGTATTTGGTAAAGTTCTCAACTATACACATTCGGTAGAGCAGCGTTTCCCACACTATGTTCCGCGGAACACTAGTGTTCCGTCCGAGATTGATAGGTGCTCCGTGAGAAAATCGCGATTATAAATTTTAGTAAAATATTTAACACTTTTTGTACGATCATAACTTATTATGTAATATTTTCCTATGTATTAGAATTAGATAATATCGATTTCGCCTTGAAGAAGAATTATAGAAGATGCCATATCTATTCTACATAATATTTTAGTGGACACGTTTGTACCTAAAGTATATTGTAAGCATAAAAATGTATAAATTCATTAATATGTAATTTGATTAAATAAATAAATGAATAATATACAAATATAGAGGGCGCTTCGCGCGCAACATACCCTCTACACCAATATTTCACGTGTCTAGTGTTTCTCAGCTGATAAGTGTATTATATGAACAATATACAAATATAGAGGGCGCTGCATACCCTATACAGTCTACACCGATATTTCACGTGTTCCGTACGCTGCTTTTGTTTGTAATTAAGCACAAAGCAGTGCTCTGCCCACCACGGGTATCGAAACCCGGTTCATAGCGTTGTAAGTCCGCAGACATACCGTTGTGCCACTGGGGGGGGGGGCGTACGCTGCAGTAGAGGATGCATTAACTTTGAAATAAAAATCTTTACTTCTGCGGCTCTTCTTTGCCATCAGGCATTTTTACTAACGCTCGATAGTGATCAGCGAAGTTACGAATAAGATCAAGAGTTCAGGTTGAGACAATTTTCTGTTTGAGGTCAGTACACTACTCTGATTCTTGCAGCTAGAAGTATTTTTACTTTGAAGAATCTATTGCATAAGATCTTTACTTAAACTTCGATACTTTAAAATTATAACCCCACCTGGTGGTAAGAGACTGCAGTATTTAGGGGAGTGAAGCGCCCGAAGGTAACCGTTGTTGGCTTGAAGGTCTTAGAAATAGATGGTTTGAAATTTTGTGTAAAATATAAAACCTATGGAATGCCGCCTTTAGAGCTGTGAGGGTTTTAATGATCACAAAACACTGTCATTTCAATAATATATGACTACCTTTCAAACCTTGATAAACGAAGTTGTTTTTTGGTCCATAATTTATTGCATTGAAAATCCATCAAGGGAACTAATTTAAACCTTTAGCACACACGTGTAATAACTATTTGTAGAAAGAAAAAATATATTTTATTAGATGTCTCGAGATATAACTGCTGAAAGAAATACAGAAGAAACTTTTAGGTTCTATTAGCAGACAAACGGTAGCGTATGAAGCAGAGTTAAGCTGCCATTTTAAAATTTCTTTGAGAAATTAAAAAACAAAAAAAACATTATCATCTTACATTTTTTCGTGGTTAGTTTTGTGTTGTGTATTGGTATGTTTTGGATTTCAATCACATGTTTTTTTGGTTAGTAATCATATTTAAAGAATAATTATTTGTTGCTTTATTAGAGGTAGATAAATATTTAAATTGAAACAACTCATTTGTTTAAAAATCGTACTATTCAATAGCAAACCATGTTAAAGTCTACTTCAGTAGATTTATTATTCTAAAAATAATTAAAATTAAAATAATACCTTCAGTGACGTAATTAGTTTACTCGAGAGTAAATGATCTCCCCCTCACACCAAACATGCTCGCCCTTTCAGCCGTAAGGGCGTTATAATGTAACGGTCAATCCCACTATTCGTTGGTGAAAGAGTAGCCCAAGAGTTGGCGGTGGGTGGTGATGACTAGCTGCCTTCCTCTAGTCAATCCCCGTCATACCAAACATGCTCGCCCTTTCAGCCGTGGGGGCGTTATAATGTAACGGTCAATCCCATTATTCGTTGGTGAAAGAGTAGCCCAAGAGTTGGCGGTGGGTGGTGATGACTAGCTGCCTTCTTTCTAGTTAATCCCCGTCACACCAAAAATGCTCGCTTTTTCAGCCGTGAGGGCGTTATAATGTGACGGTCAATCCCACTATTCGTTGGTAAAAGAGTAGTCCAAGAGTTGGCGGTGGGTAGTGATAACTAGCTGCTTTCCCTTTAGTCTTACACTGCTAAATTAGGGACGGCTAGCGCAGATAGCCCTCGTGTAGCTTTGCGCGAAATTCAAAACAAGGAAACAAGAAAATGATCTCCAGAAGTATTACTCATGTTTTGAACTGTGGGCGTGAACAATATCTTAACACAGAAACATCAACATTATTCATTAAACGTAAACAGTGCCTGAAAGTTAAAACATAACTGAAATATAATTGATGTTATTTACTTGGTGAAAGCTACAAAATTGGCTATCTGCACTCTGTCCACTTCGTAGAATCGAACCCCAGATTTTAGCGTTGTAATTTCATAAACTGGGGGACTACTTACTGACTGTATTTATTTATTTATTGTTTTGAATGTTGTAAATTGTTTTTTTCTAAGAGTCACTTAAATTTTGAATTATCCTGTGAATTTTTTTAAAACATATTCATTTTTTTAGCCTCAAAGGATTTTGGAGAAAATTAATAACAATCTAAATTAGTAAAAATCATTGTTACATTTGGAAAAAAAAATCCTGCCTTATGAAAATGCTTAGTCATCAAAAAAAGTATTTCATTTTTATTTGTCTATGTATCTGCCAGTATGTACTCTTTAAATCCAAATAAAAACAGATACAAATATCAAAAATAGAATCATTTATCGATAGAGGTAAATTTTTTGTGACGTCATTCATTTATTTCAACAGTTTAGCTAATTTTGAGTATTTGATTTGTTCGTGCATTTACTATTTTAAATGGTAATATTATTTTGAATATATTTTATGTTTTAGTATAATTAGACTCAAATAGCTGTTCGTAAGTAACTTAAATCTTTTCTTCCATGATCTTATTGTGTTATATGCGTTTCTCTGCAATATTTATAGAACAACAATATATTTCACGTGTTTTTGTGGCAATGGAACACGAACATTCAGATTCACAGTCTAGGAACGTTAACCAACAGGCCTCACCCAGCACCAAATACGTCGTGTTTTTGTGGCAATGGAATACGAACATTCAGATTCACAGTCTAGGAACGTTAACCAACAGGCCTCACCCAGCGCCAAATACGTCATGTTCTTGTGGCAATGGAACACGAACATTCAGATTCACAATCCAGGAACGCTAACCAACAGGCCTCACCAAGCACCAAATACGTCGTGTTTTTGTGGCAATGGAACACGAACATTCAGATTCACAATTCAGGAACGCTAACAACAGGCCTCACCCAGCACCAAATACGTCGTGTTTTTGTGGCAGTGGAACACGAACATTCAGATTCACAGTCTAGGAACACTAACCAACAGGCCTCACCCGCACCAAATACGACGTATTTTTATGTACTCACAAAAGCCATAAAACAAACTGAAGTTTTTGCAAAATTTTAGAAAGGATATATTTATAACACATTGAGCTTCAGGCGAAAAAAAGCTATAGTAATATTTTACAGAAAATAAACTTGTCTAGTACAATTCATATGTATATTGAAAACTTATCTGATTTCTTTCACCTGGGTAGGTGGTTGTTCTTGGCCGTGTTTATCCCATAAGCTACGTTTTCAGTTTCACTGGGTTAGCTGCCAACTTCCTACGTTTATCTATTCTTTCTTCATCAGCTATTCTTTTGCCAAGGTCTGTATCCATTGTGTCGTATTTCCCGTAATCACCGATTTTCAGAATGACTGGATCACAAGGGATAATCAGCCTTGAAGGGTATTGTATAGGAAGGAAGACCTAAACGTGTTCATGACCACTTTGTATGACAGCGGAACTCTCAAAGAAGTGTACAAATGCCATCTGTCGGCGTGACAGTTTGGATTTCTCTGGGTCTTACAGAGATTCTCATCAGGTCTCCAGATGATAATCTATCGTTGCTTACCACTAAGATGTTGTCCACTTAAACGTGTCTTTTAAATACTTTAGCTTCAATTTTAGTAAGCAAGATATAATTATATAAATGTTTATGATGCTATCAAACTTTAGGCAAGATATAATTATCTAACTGTTTATGATGCTATCAAACTTCAAGTAAGATATAATTATAACTGTTTAAGATGCTATCAAACTTTAAGCAAGATATAATTATCTAACTGTTTATGATGCTATCAAACTTTAAGTAAGATATACTTATCTAACTGTTTATGATACTATCAAACTTTAAGCAAGATATAATTATCTAACTGTTTATGATGCTATCAAACTTTAAGCAAGATATACTTATCTAACTGTTTATGATACTATCAAACTTTAAACAAGATATAATTATCTAACTGTTTATGATACTATCAAACTTTAAACAAGATATACTTATCTAACTGTTTATGATACTATCAACCTTTAAGCAAGATATAATTATCTAACTGTTTATGATGCTATCTAACTTTAAGCAGCATATACTTATCTAACTGTTTATGATGCTATCAAACTTTAAGCAGCATATACTTATCTAACTGTTTATGATACTATCAAACTTTAAACAAGATATAATTATCTAACTGTTTATGATACTATCAAACTTTAAACAAGATATACTTATCTAACTGTTTATGATACTATCAACCTTT
>NW_013667432.1:22704-26033 GCF_000517525.1 Limulus polyphemus
CTACTATGTCTAAGGGGTATTCAAATGTCAGAACTGTTTATGATGCTATCAAACTTTAAACAAGATATAATTATCTAACTGTTTATGATGCTCAAAATTTCAGATATTTTTCATTTAAAACGGCGTATTAGAATGGGTTACACTTCATAGATATATGAGAAACTTCCATCCTTTCTCTTCTCACAAAATATTCTGGATCATACCGGTTTTATAGCATCACAGGTTACTCTTTAGTATAAAAACGATAAAAACCAGGAAACTACTAAAACCGTTTTTGAAAAAAAAAGTAAAATGTATAGTTTAAATAAAACCAAAATATAAAATAAAAATGATTAGAGAAATAGAATAATAAAATAATCTATCTTATTACTTTCAATAAAAACTAAAGCCTAATTAAAAGGAATCTTTGAATTAAAATATTTTAGATTTCAAGGATAAAATTACTTCACTACAATACGCCCCCCAGTGGCACAGCGGAATGTCTGCGGACTTACAGCGCTAGAAACCGGGAGCCCATTGTGTAGCCTTGTGCTTAACTTCAAAACAAACAAACAAATCAGTACAATACGTTTTACGCGTAGTTTAGATGTACCATGAGTATACTGTGGGTAACTCTGAGGAACCATTAACATGATTAAAGGAAAAGTAGGCTAGGAATTATATCTGTATTCAATGGAATTTGTGTATGTTATAATAGTAATTCTATCGTTAAAACTAAAAATATTTTAATTTTGATTTGAATTTAAAAATTCATTCTAAGTACGTTTTAATTTTAATTTGAGAGTAATATGATAATATATTTATAATCCTGTTTTTTTAAAAAATTAGATGTTTGGATTATACGTTAATTTTTTTTTTAAAACTATAGAGTTTAGACTAAAATCTGATTATTTTTTCAAAAAGGTTTTTAATTATTTTCCAGTTTTTGTAATGAAGAGCAGCCTGTAATGATACGAAACCGGTATAATAACTTTTCATTGACAGAGATTAATCTTGTTTAATAATGGGATCTTTATTACAAACTCGTTAAGATTATAAGAGAACGCTATAAGTGTATTATTGCATTTGTATCTAATGTTTTATTTTTGAAAGTTATTTTAATTATAGCGTGATTTAATAAATTAGTATCCTTTATGTTTTACACACGTATATTTTTTTTCCAGTTGTAAACGAACGACTTTGCTCTTTTCATGTGTGAATTGCAGCAAGATGAAAAGGGAATAAAGTTGAAATTGACAAGTTTTAGTAGATGAACACAACTGATTGGGTGACGCAGGAACAAACTAGTTTTATTCACTGTATAGACCGCATTAAGCCCAATTGAACCTTCTCAAGTTTAACTATAGTAAACAGCTATCGTGTTGACAATTCATCTTTTCACAGCTGCCAGTTTAGTTGACGATATCTACTAGAAAATGGGAGACTCTTGAAACCCGCGTTCGCTCGATAAAAACCTAAACACAATAGCTGCTGCCCAAATGTCAATCAGAGTGGAGTATGAGATTATGAAGAACAGCCCGGCTACATTCTATAAAAGAGAGAATTGTTATACAACACTAAAAATATGTGTATCCAGTAAACTTACATCGTGTTGTAATCTAAGAACTTTCTCAGGGAGTATTTACAAAATACAAACCTTTTTTGTTCACTCCTCGATCTTGGGCCAGAAATCATGGCATCTTATGTACGTTTGCAAATTTATTAACTAAGACTTAATAGGAGAGCCCATGTGTGATTGTCACAATGAAGTACCAATGTTATAGTCCTTACATAAAATAAAAGTGTTAATTTATACAGTGTCCAGGTATTAGTCTTTCGCTATAACATACTGTTCAGAAAACAATACTAAGATGTATTAAACTTCTCATGTGTCGGTCCAATATAGTGTTAATGTATCAGCCTCCTAACGTATTACTAATGTACTCATGTGCTAGTCCGTAAGTATAGTAAAGTATTAACGAGTATTTTCTTAAGTAACCAAGTATATAATTGTCTAACTGTTTATGATGCTATCAAACTTTAAGCAAGATATAATTATCTAACTGTTTAAGATGCTATCAAACTTTAAGCAAGATATAATTATCTAACTGTTTATGATGCTATCAAACTTTAAGCAAGATATATTTATCTAATTGTTTAAGATGCTATCAAACTTTAAGTAAGATATAATTATCTAACTGTTTATGATGCTATCAAACTTTAAGTAAGATATAATTATCTAACTGTTTATGATGCTATCAAACTTTAAGTAAGATATAATTATCTAACTGTTTATGATGCTATCAAACTTTAAGCCAGATATACTTATCTAACTGTTTAAGATGCTATCAAACTTGAAGGAAGATATAATTATCTAACTGTTTATGATGCTATCAAACTTTAAGCAAGATATAATTATCTAACTGTTTATGATGCTATTAAACTTTAAACAAGTTATAATTATCTCTTAAAGTTTGATAGCATCTTAAACAGTTAGATAATTATATCTTACTTAAAGTTTGATAGCATCATAAACAGTTAGATAATTATATCTTGCTTAAAGTTTGATAGTATCATAAACAGTTAGATAATTATATTTTGCTTAAAGTTTGATAGCATCTGGATTATGTATTGTTTTTTAGTATTAAATTGTTTACAAGATTGAAGTTTTGCTTTAATGAATCCCTTTCTTCTGCGATAGTCACAAACAGTTGCTGAAGCTACTGTTACTATTTTAATATGCCTTTCGACTGTGACATGGCATGCTGAACTTGAAAACTGGCTTGTCATCTTGATTAATGAAAGACATCAACTATTCATTGCTTATATTTTTTTGTAAATGGTGGCTCTATTCTCAGTCCACATTATTAGATCAGTGTAATGTTGTATTAATACTTGGAACTACAAACTGTCCCATTGTGCTAGAATTTGAAGTAAATCGAGCAGCTAATATTCTATGAAGAGCAAGTTGTCTGATAACCTTAGAATCATCTTCAAGCATTGCAAAGAGTGAATTTTCCGGGTGAGAAAAATATTCATTTCTCCGGATTATTCTATCTACCACATATTTCTCTGATTCAGGAAGAAAACGTGATTTTCTTACAAGTAGAAAAAGGTGAAGTGATTCATGGCTACATGAGGGATTTTTCTTGATATTAAACCAAACTGTTGCATACAATTCAATTACATATCTCAATAGCAAAATAAGCTTCTTGGATGGGTTAGCAGTTGCGATGTAAAGACGCAAAATCATGTTTGCTGTTGTTAACCAGCGAGAATGGTTCATTGTACTAGGGTCATGTAAAGCAAGTCATGCACATATTATTGGTCTGTACTAAGATCCTCAGGGG
>NW_013667432.1:26870-39601 GCF_000517525.1 Limulus polyphemus
CAAATGTCAGTCATTAGGCAAAGTACATTGTCCAAGGGTCAGTCTCCTTAGACATATAAATAGTTCATGTTTAAGTATTTATTTAAAAAAGTGCCCTCGTACAAGTTCTTAGTTATAATAAATTACACACGTTTCGGTTTTTAAATTTAATTGTTAAGGACTCAGTCCTTAGATAGTGTTCATGGTTAAGTCCGTTGATATAGCAGTGTTCATATTTCGGTTAATCCTCAGATGTAGTTAGGTGTTCACGTGTGAGTGTTTATACGTGGTAGTGCCCATATTTCGGTTAGTCCTAAGATGTGGTAAAGTGTTCATGTGTTCGTTTATATATATTCAGCAGTGTCCATGTACCAGTTCTATAACATGTAAATAACAATGTGTCAATGTTACTATATAGAGGTGTACATGTGACATTGTTGTGTATAGCAATAATCGTAAATTCGTGTTTATTTATAGTATTGTCCAGTTGTCAGTCTTTGGATATACAGTAAAAAGTAAGTATTTGAATCTTGAAGGTATCGTTGAAAAGTATTCGACATTGCATATACTTTGTTACACCTTTTAATTGTAGCTGTTTTTCCCTGATTTAATAAAGTATTTCTGAAGAGTATAAGATAAATGTGTAGCAATGTGCTGGGCCGCGTATTTAGTATATAGATTCTGTTGTTTTCTAAAAAAATCAAAATTTGACTTAAAAAAAAGACTATATTAACCTTTCACGAAATAACATTTTGTATAAATCCACTAATGAAAAAACTAATTCCATTGTTAATGATGCATGTAATATCGTTGGAGCTATGGGTTACGAAACAACTGTATTTTGGTGAAAAATTGAAATACTAGCTGGGGTACTTGTCCCCTGAACGGAACTTATGTAAATTCGTGATTAATGCAAGATTATCGCAAGACATGAAAAGTTGCTTCCCTTATACGTAATTGTAAAAAACGTAAAAACGCCAATAAAAACTGCAAGACATAAAATGTTTGCACGTATCTTCGCATGAACCCATTGAACTTCCAAACCAAATTTGGTGAAGATCCGTCGACAGAGGGCAAAGTAGTGGTAAGAAACGCAAAAACGCCCATAAAAACCAAAAAACGCAAAATGCAAAACTGAAAATTTGTAAGTATCTCTCGATGGACCCAGTAAATCTCCATACCAAATTTGGTGAAGATCCATCCAGAGAAGGTGAAGTAGTGGTAAAAAACGCCCATATAAACCGAAAAACTAAATTTTTTATATATCTCCTCATGGCACCATCAAATAGTCATGCCAAATTAGGTGAAAATCAATTAAAAGGGGGCGAAGTAGTGGTAAAAAAAAAAAAAACACGTGAAAACGCAAACACGCCCATAAAAACCGCAAAACGTAAATGCAAAACTGAAACCTAATGAACCTCCATCCAAACCTTGCGAAGTAGTTACATGGACATACACCAGATAGTACTATTATATTTATATAGATGTAAAAACGTTATACCCGCTACAATTATTCTATATCTATATTGGTGATTGATCTTGATATTTTCCACCTAAAAAATGTATTATGATGAACATAGTTATAATTGATCATTTTAATATAACAAGGTAAGTTACCTCTACGCCAAACGACAAAAACAAGCAAACTCATATGATATACACATACATATATGTATTATTCAGTTTGCAAACAGCCAGTTCTTTGTTTCTATGTGCAGAATAAACGTACCCGATAAATGACTAAAAGTGGCCTCAAAGCTCCCTAGGCTGTCTGGCGTAATGCACCGAGGTTAAAGTAAAGCTGTTACCAACCAGTGACTGATTGCCACTCTGATCACGATAGACGTATTGGGAGTACAGTATCCATACGGACCTCTGCTTCACTCACCTTAGCGGCAAGTCTTCAATAAAGACACATAAATCAGTAGTCGGAATTACATAGTTCTGCCTTTATGAAGCGCACTCTTCAACAAGTCATTCCTCAGCTTGACCATAACCAGTTTTATTCTCTCTCCCTGTCGTTCTTGTGTTTGTTGACAGCATTTGTAATGGAGTGTACAGCATGTTTGTTGGCAGTGCTCTCTTACAAATGCTCTTAACAGACATGTAGTAATCTCTGTTACAAATGCTCTTAACAGACATTACAAATACTTTCAATAAACATGTTATACACTCTATTGCAAATGCTCTCAACAAATGTACTTTACACTCCATTACAAATGGTCTCAACAAACATGATGTAAGCTATTACAAACGCTGTCAACAAACATGCAATACTCTCTATTACAAATGCTTCCAACAAACATGCTGTAAAACTACTACAAATGCTGTCAACAAACATGCTGTATATTCCATTACAAATGCTGTCAACAAACATGTTGTACACTTTATTACAAATGCTTTCAACAAACATGCTGTATTCTCCTTTACAAATGCTGTCAACAAACATGCTGTATGCTCCATTAGAAATGCTGTCAACAAACATGCTGTATACTCCATTACAAATGCTTTTGTTTCTTACGAGCATTTGTAATAGAGTGTATAACATGTTTGGAGAAAAACAAATGAAATATTAAAAAATATATATGTAGAATCATTAAACAGTTGGTCCGCTGTATAACATCGAATAATAAATTCGACGAAATGACATAACATTATTCACACACCCAAATTACAGGGACACTCATTAGAGCGCATACCTCCGCCATTCAGCGTTAATCATATTCGGCTCTCAAAAATATAAGAAAATATGTCCGTATGTCTGTCATTATCAACAGACACAGAACCATTTTTGTTAGAACAATGAGGAGTAATATTCTACATATGTCCACCAAATTTCATCAAGGTTCGATCATTGTTTGTTTGTTTGTAATTAAGCACAAAGCTACACGATGGGTTATCTGTGTTCTGCCCACCACGGGTATCGAAACCCGGATTCTAGCGTTGTAAGTTCGCAGACATGCCGCTGTGCCACTGGGGGGGGGGCAGGTCCGATCATTTTTGCCCGAGTTATAGAGCAGAAATAGCGTGAAAATCGATTCTCATGTTAACAGATAGGGATTTTTTTGGATTTTCGGGACCTTGCTGTGACCTTGACCTTTGACTCTTGAAGATCTAATCATTTCTAAGTAAGGTCATTGTCCAAGTGTATAGCAGCTTTCGTCCAAATCTATTTGGCAGTTTTCGGGAAATATTGCTGACAAATACACATATACACACACACAAAGGTAAAAACATAACCTCTGTCCACCTTCGGTGACGGAGGTAATTAATTTGGGTTACCACGTGGTGAATTAAAACGGACTCAAAACCCCATATATATTATATAATGTTTTGTCTATATTAGTAATTTGATAAAGAATAATATCTATTTTTATTTGACTTTTATCATAAGTGAAACGTAAGAAGATCGATCGTCTTGACAGTAGTTATACAAAATATACAGTCCATGCGTAACTGCGAATAATAAATCTAGGTTGCGCTGTTTCTATAATAATTTACAGCTGTTGTTTTAACATTCTATTTGCTGTACTACTCTTGCCTAGAAAATAATCTAATTATTGAGATTCTGGCTGAAAATCAGGAAAAGGAGTTTCACAATACTTAGTTTTTACTCAGCTCTTACTTCGTTATAATTCGGACTGATTTTAATTTTGAGTTATAAGGCTCCTCTAAAGCATAAATACTCTTGAAAAAAGAAATGTAGGTTAATTGTCCCCTGGTGGGTCAGCGGTAATTTTAGGGATTACAATGTTAAAATCTGGGGTTCGATTCCCCCCGATGGACAGACGGAGCGCAGATAGCCCATCGTGCAGCTTTGCACTTAACAAACAAAGTGTATGCTTCCAGTTTAAAAAAATAAATCTGAACCTATCTACTTGCTTATATTTTGTACGAGTGTTAACTGTATTTTTCTTGAGGCATGCAACATGCGATATTTTTTTGCCTAATTTAGCAGTGTAAGACTAGAGAGAAGGCAGCTAGTCATCACCACCCACCGCCAACTCTTGGGCTACTTTTTTACCAACGAATAGTGGGATTGACCGTCACATTATAACGCCCCCACGGCTGAAAGGGCGAGCATGTTTGATGTGATTGGGATTTGAACTCGCGACCCACAGATTGCGAGTCGAGCGCTCTAACCACCTGGCCATGCTGTGTGGAGCTGAGTAATCGCTTGTATGCTTTTGATCAACTACACATGATCGTGAAATAAATACATAGATATATGTTTACATATGTATATGCATATGTATATTGATAACAATGCATATAAATATAATATTTTCAATTACTTTCCCGCAGTATTATTTGTGTATTCAACGGTGATATCATTAGATTCATATCTTTTTTTTTTTTGCTATTAAATTGGTAATTCAATACACATTCAGTTCCAATTTGTTTAAACTTTTCATTTCTAAAAACGTCTTCACTAAACCGGCTAGCTCAGATAGCCCTCGTGTAGCTTTGCGTGAAATTTAAAACAAACAAACAAACAATACTCAGCTCCACACAGCCCTAACGAGATAATTTTGTAAAAATACATTTTAGTTATGGATGTATGCGTTAGTAAATACATGAACTTGCTAGCAAAAACTATAACAAAACAATCTAAAATTGTACCATATATACAAATATATAAATGGTATTATTTTAAAGTGATAACTTTTGTATAAATGGTATAATATTTTTACATTGTTTAGTGAAAGATTTGCTGGTGCGTACATCTCAAATAAAAATATGTTTTTACGTACATAAACATATATATATATATGCACATTAACAATATAATTCGAGGCCTAGTAGTCAGCATGTCTTTACTGAATCATGAGATTCACGTTTGCTCCCCATTTTCGCAAAAAACTGATTGGAAGTTTCGGAGTATGCGCGTCTTATAAGAGTGACATTGGAATCCCATTGAGAAGTCACTTAGAGAATAGCCCAAGAATTGGTGGTTGGTACTGTTGTTTAGTCTGCCTTCCCTCTAATCCATCAATAGCCTTTTGTAGCTTTGCGAAAAAAATACAAACTACATAATGGCTACTAGCTAGGTTTATTAAATGTCACGTGTAACATACAACCATTAACCAACATACCTACTTTACACGTAGCACGTGACAGATCAGTCCATTTAGAAATGGGAAGCCACTAGATGTGCCATTGTGGGTTATCAAATTATCCTTATAAGATTAATCACTCCTCAGACTATGCAACCTTTGAAGTGTGTTTAAACAAAAACACATGTGACACTTAATCCATCACTCGGAAGTTTAAAAAGACATTCGTATTTCACGCCAGTTCATCCAATGAAGGATGAATTTCATGGAGGATCTACAGCCTTTGAGCCACTCATTACAGCCATGAATTCAAAGTTTTGGTTCTCGCAGAGCCTTGAGGGTAAAACAACAACAACAAAAAAACAGAACAATGGAAAATCACCATTTTGAACGATGAATTCTACCACTCTTTGTCTGGGCAAGATGGACAAGTCTAAGTCTGATAGAGTGGCAGGAATCATTATTATGGCGTGGACGTAATAATGTCGGCTTTTTATTTGAAACATACGCTTAAACTCTCAATAAATAAACTTTTATACATGTCCCACTACAATTAATGAGAAAAACGAATTAAACAGAGACATTATATCAAATAAAAACGTAAAACTTACACCACAAAGGTAACAGGTTTATACCTGTAGGAAAGCTCGGATTCAATGGTTCCTAATTAACGTTAGAGACGCTAGAGTTTCTACCAGGAGTTTCTATCTCTGTATATTTGTTTGCCTTCTATTATCCTTAAGTAAAATGTGAGTTTATTTTATTAGTAAAAGTTCCAATGGAACTATACATTTCGAAGGTTCAAATGTTAGTGCCATGATTTGGTCCACTTCTTTTTTATTCTTCGGCTGAAAGTCATCTATTTCTACTCATATTAGAACACGAAGCTTGAAAAAACAGAACTGTTATGGTAGTAATTTCGAATGAACTGAAACATTTCATGCAATAAAATGTTTTTTAAGTCATCGCATAAACGGATTGACTTTTTAAGACTTTCTCATTGTTTGGTGACTTCCCATTGAACTTATATTACTCAAAATAAAATCTAAGAATGATGATTTTTAAGCAGCCGTTAAACAGAGAGTAAGGTAATATTTCTAATACGCGAGGGAATCCACCGTTGAAACAGAGAACTATCTAATCTTCACAAGAGGAAGTTTTTGTCGTTATATTTTATATGGAAACTTGATAGAGTTAGTTTTTATAAAGTATAATACACTTAATAAGTTTAACACTTTCATGCTCACAAATAAGTGCACGATATTCGTATTACACTACATAATAAAACGCAATAATATAATGGGACGTTTGTTTGTTTTGCAGAGTTAAAAGCCTCATGCTTACTGTTGAGCCACCGCAAGGCCAAATTCAGGTTGTTGTTAGTGAGCACAAAGCCATGTAACGGGGCCGTCTATGCTGTGGCCGTCTCAGGTATTGAAATCCGGTTTTTAGCATTATAAGCCTTCGGATTCGCCGTTGAGCCACTGAAGTAAATCAATTCTCCATTTTCAAGATACTTCTTCAATAAAATGAAAGAACAATGTTTATTTTTGAAAGATGTTGATTATGTAATGATAATTTTATTTTGTCTGTCAAAACGTTAACTGAAATTATATCACATTTTGAGCTTTTTTGATTATTGATTTACTGTTTCAAACAAAACTTTGGCGTTATGATGCACTACATTGTTGTTTGTTTGTTTGTAGTTAAGCACAAGGCTACACAATGGACTATCTGTGCTCTGCCCACCACAGGTATCGAAATCCGAATTCTAGTCCGCAGACATACCGATGTGCCACGTGGGGGGGGGGCTATATTGTTGAATAATTTATGATCTAAATAAAATCAAAATTCGAGAAATTAATATTTTGAATTAACAACTTACCTTTAGAGTACTTTACCAGTTAACTTTATCTGACATATTTGATACTGCCGAATCGTTAAAGTTTTGAATTTTTTTGGTCTAGTTAAAATTATCATCGCAGATAAAGTAATGTTAGACGTGTCTCATACACAAAGTGTAAAGCAATTAAGTTGAGTTTCTGGGTTCTGAATTATTTTCCTGTTTACATAAATAGATATCTAGAAACTAACCTTGAAAATAAACTGTTTCTTAAGAAAACAAAAGCTACTATTAAAAGTCTGATCTGAAAACAAACCGTAGACTGAAATTCTTTGGGATCTTCTAGTCAATCATTTCACTTGAGAACTTAATACCAATCTTGAACTTGAACTGAGTAAGTCATTAGCTTTGTTACATGAATGTTTTTTTATGAATTTTGAACTAATTATTACAAACTAAACTACAAAGCTTGTACTTCAATGCGATATCATAAAGTTTCTTTATATATAGATAGTTACAAGTAGGCTTATATGTCATCGCTAATTTATCTGTATTTAATACTGGAAAATATAAATTTGTATTTGTTATTGAGTGTTTTATCTATTTTTAAAATGTGTATGGTGTTTTTTAGTTGCTTTTTACTATACCATATAATCCTACAGACATGCTGTATAAAATACAGATTTATCAAAATACTAGACCACCGGTGGGTCAACCACTATTCAGAGGTTATTTTTTGACTGAGAAAATAAGCAAACAAACAAATAAATAAACAATCTCAGAGTTTTAGTAGTATATAGACAGATTCTTCAAGATCTTGTTTTTGTCATCTTACGCCTTTTAATGAAGATGGAAACATTGACAGGGAAACAATATAATAGCTAATGCTCGGCGAGAGGTTTTCGTTTATAAAATTTTGTTGTTGTTCTCGAATTGATTTTTATGTTATTACCTCTCTCCATAGTTACTACTTGCAAATAGTTAATAATATTGTAGGTCCATTTTATTGTTCTTTCTACGCGCTGTTATAAAACATTTTCATCTCATCATTTAATTTCTGTTGTGCATATATTGATGTATAAAAGATATTTTAAAGTGATTAATCAGGTGGAAAACGAATAGATAGGTAAACCAATATGTGGCGCCATCTAGTGTACCTAAATTCATCTAGAAATTTTCATAAAAGTGACCCGAAAAACGGGGCTAACTCGGTAACCCGTGGCCCGATTTTAACGAAACTTATTTTATTCTGTTTCTATTCTCATTTCTATCATAATTTCATTACAAATATGGCACTATTGTGTGTCGTTTTTGTTGTATTTAATTACAGACAAGCCCACAAACAAACAATCTCAGAGTTTTAGTAGTATATAGATTGTCTTTGTTAATTTTATACACCTTTATTGAAACAGCCAAGCGTGGTCCAGGGTTTAACGCACCTTACTGTGTATCTAAAGGTCCATGTTTCGCGTTCTGTTACCGCAAATTCGCGCTCCTCACTTTGAGGACATATATGCGTTATAATATGCTTACTGCATCTTTCTATTGTTTTATTGTAAAAATATAAGACTCAATAGAAAGTTGTTGTTCATGAAAACTGGTGAGTCCTGGTAGTAGGCGAAAAGGCTTATCGGCACTGGATATAGAAGATTTAGTGTGGTCGACATAGTGTAACATATTATCTTTTGCTTACACTCATAGCTTCTTAGATAAACTTGTTATATGGTGATATTGTTACCTAATTATATACTTTGAAATATATTCCCAAGTATATTTTGAAGAATATTTTAATGTCTTATAACACAGATGCATTTCCATTACTTATGGAATTATGCTAGAAGTTTAGCCTATTGGCGTGAAATTATTAACTTGTCTCAGTTTTGGGATCACCTTATAAGATGGTGTTCTAGAAACAAACTTGTGAACATATTTAAAGATATTAAAACTAGAGCAAACTTTGGAAAGTTAGTGTGAGATAAACTTCTTTTAAACAAGTCTACTAAATACTAGAAAAGAAGTCTACTAAATACTAGCAAACAAGTCTACTAAATACTTGCAAACAAGTCTACTAAATACTGGCAAACAAGTCTACTAAATACTTGCAAACAAGTCTACTAAATACTCGCAAACAAGTCTACTAAATACTCGCAAACAAGTCTACTAAATACTCGCAAACAAGTCTAATAAATACTGGCAAACAAGTCTACTAAATACTGACAAACAAGTCTACTAAATACTAGCAAACAAGTCTACTAAGTACTCGCAAACAAGTCTACTAAATACTCGCAAACAAGTCTACTAAATACTCGCAAACAAGTCTACTAAATATTGGCAAACAAGTGTACTAAATATTGGCAAACAGTTTTCTAGAAAAGCACCTTTACTTGTCAACTTTTTCGTGTTAGTCTCTCTTCAATATGTTATCTAACTTCCACTTTTAGGTGTTCTGGAGATCTGACCCAAGAACTGGTGATCAGAGATCTTTAGTTAAACACAAAGTAGGCTAAGGGAAAACTTAAATAGTTGTGAAACTCATTAAAATGGAAAGATAAAGAACATTAGTGTTTTAAAGTCCTATGGCTTTATGGTATGTATTTTCTACGAATTATGCGAAAAGGTGATGAGATCCGCAGCTTGAATAAGTCTTAAATATGATTACTTCAGGGTCGTTACCTAATTTATTATGATCTAGTAAGATACTAGATCTCATTCAGCTGCTGAACAGAAGTATAGTACCATGTACAAGCCTAGTTTCATAGCTCGCGGAGTGACGAGACTGTTCGACATCACATTTTAGCAGTAATGACTTGCAGTGAATGGAATTTCAAACATTTTGGTGTTTACAATATTATATTCTGACCATTGAAAAGTGAGTGTCAATATTACACAAACTTTATAACAAGAAGAACAAGCGACAAACAAAGCTAATGAACTGTAAAAACTTTCTGAAATTATAATATTATATTCTGACCATTGAAAAGTGAGTGTCAATATTACACAAACTTTATAAGAAGAAGAACAAGCGACAAACAAAGCTAATGAACAGTAAAAACTTTCTGAAATTATAATATTATATTCTGACCATTGAAAAGTGAGTGTCAATATTACACAAACTTTATAAGAAGAAGAACAAGCGACAAACACAAACAAAGCTAATGAACAGTAAAAACTACAACAAACAAAGCTAATGAACAGTAAAAACTACAACAAACATCGTACAATATAATATTGTTGATCATGTGATTACAATGACGTAATTTTACAGTTGAGGTGTTTTCGCACTAATAGGTAGAGTTAACTATATCTGAAGACAAGCCTCTATAATCATAACCAATATTAATGTTTTCGTTTGATAAGAAGACTTGTGCTGAGTGTCTAGAGTCTGTTTTACGTTTAAATATGTATCATCACCTTTTCTATAAAAAACAGGTGAACATCCTTATCTCGATAGCTTAAGGAAAAGTTGAGAAAATATTAAAAACAATTAAGTTCCAGCAAATAATTATCTGAGCATATAATAGTAAACGATAATTGTAAATAGATATATATTTATCAAAATATAATGTCATTATTATTGTTTGTTTCATAACTGTGCGCAGAGATATCCAAGAGCTATCTGCGCATAACCATTCCTATTAGTGGGATGTTACCGTCATTATTATAGTGCACCAACAACCCCAGATGCACAGCGCCTTTTTTTTTTTCTTGCGAAAACGGATCACGAACCATGAATTCTAGGATTAACAGTCGGGGCACACTAACGACTTCGTCAAGCCCCTCTGAAGAATTGTAGTATTAGCTTTTATTTTTACAAGTTTTTCACTGAAACTAAATATTGAATAAAAACAAACTGATACGGAAGTATATATATAAGGCAAGATTTCGACTTAGAATTGACAAAATGTTTTTCACTTCGTTCATTTTTAATTTTAGTATAATATTAAAAAATCCATACGTACGTTTGTAGCTTAAGATGTATTGTAGTAAAAGGATCTTTTTAAAAATAAGATAGGTTGTTTAATAGAAAAAAAACAACAACCTCTCCTCGGGAAAGATGTTTTATTTCAATTTAGAACATTAAAAACTCATTTTTAACACGAAAGTTAAAGACACCTTGCTCAACACATATGAATGGAGGGATATGTTGGTAATAACAACAGGCGACAGCTCGGTATTATACTAATATATCAGCAATATTGTGATATTACCAAATTATTTCTGTAACAAACATGTTTAACATTATAAAAGCATGGTTATGCTGCGTTCCTTTTAAAGGAAAACAATAGACTTCCTTTCGAACGAAGCTTCATTCGTTTCTCTGTAGCACTTGGATGTGTCTATGCTATTGTTCACTGAAACGTAGCAACCGATGTGATCAGCTTTTTGAGTAGTGATCCAATGGTGGGAACTAGGGAGTGTGATTGAGTCGTCTGGTCTATTTTCATGGAGTTTCATTCACGCGCACAGTACTACAAATTACTAACACCTGAATGCAGCTAAAGGGGAGTGAGTCGTGCCTAACATGCTGAAGTTACAAATGCATCGCAGTAGGAAATCAATAGGTGGAAACTGTTAAAACGGAAGGTTATCTCAGATTGAGGTTCACATTTAAACTCCGCAAGGTTATTTGTACGCATTCACGGACAAAGTTCCAGTCGTTACCTTATGAATGCATATAAACGTTTACGTCCTTTCTCAGACTTGTTTCCAGAATAAAATCAGGTCTCGAAGCAGCACACCTGCTGGAATAGAGACTTATTCTTCGTCAGATGGCGCTATATCCTCTATAAGCACCCTTTTGAATTTGATGCGCGTGCCTGGCCAACGACCGCAGACGCAAACTATTGCCTCTGGCGCTGTGAAAAGATCGTCTCTGCTCAAGGTAGGTATCTAGTTTGTAGCCGAGGACGTGGTGGGCAGTACGTATTTCCGCTCGGGGCGAAGGCGGTTAGTCCCCACTTAATGTTGGCTTGCTTGATTTTTAGTCTCGTAGGTGCCCTTCCTGCGTGAGCCCACTGGCTTAAACGACGTCTTGCGCATATTCACAGGACGTCCCGGATGCATGTCGCTGTTGATTTGAGAAATTCACATGTAGCCACTTTGAGCACGCGCTTTTTTAATGTGTCATTTTCTAGAGATGCAAAAGAAGTGATATCATAGTGCGAACCCTTGAGTTAGAAGGCTCTAAATTAAATAATTTATCTCAAGGAAAGGGGACATTTATTTCACTGACTTCACTTTTATTCTCCCTCTGGAAATCAAAAGAGACAACGTCGAATGAAGCCGTATTGATGAAAATATTCCATTAGGTCGTCGGTGAGCTTGCTTTCTAATACCGCTGGTTAAGTAAGCCTACTCAACACGTTGAAAAAATTATATAGTAGAATATTAGCTGTATCAGTTCTTTAAAGGTAAGAAAACGAGAAGTGTTGTTTTTGTATCTTTCCATTAGCAATTACTGTATAGTCGTATAAATAAATGTATGCAGTAAAATAAGCCCAAATAATGTCGTACTGATAAAAATATATTTTACCTTGGCCATTTTATCTTTTGTATGCAGTAAAATAAGCCCAAATAATGTCGTACTGATAAAAATATATTTTACCTTGGTCATTTTATCTTTTGTATGCAAGCTCAAAGATATATATGTATGCAGTAAAATAAGCCCAAATAATGTCGTACTGATAAAAATATATTTTACCTTGGTCATTTTATCTTTTGCATGCAAGCTCCTCAAGATATATGTATGCAGTAAAATAAGCCCAAATAATGTCGTACTGATAAAAATATATTTTACCTTGGTCATTTTAACTTTGCTTTATTTCTTCAACGTGTCACATTAAATGTCAAAC
>NW_013667432.1:40601-41140 GCF_000517525.1 Limulus polyphemus
TACTAAATACTTGCAAACAAGTCTACTAAATACTTGCAAACAAGTCTACTAAATACTGGCAAACAAGTCTACTAAATACTGCAAACAAGTCTACTAAATACTTGCAAACAAGTCTACTAAATACTGGCAAACAAGTCTACTAAATACTCGCAAACAAGTCTACTAAATACTAACAAACAAGTCTACTAAATACTAGCAAACAAGTCTACTAAATACTTGCAAACAAGTCTACTAAATACTGGCAAACAAGTCTACTAAATACTCGCAAACAAGTCTACTAAATACTCGCAAACAAGTCTACTAAATACTAGCAAACAAATCTACTAAGTACTGGCAAACAAGTCTACTAAATACTCGCAAACAAGTCTACTAAATACTAGCAAACAAATCTACTAAATACTCGCAAACAAGTCTAATAAATACTGGCAACCAAGTCTACTAAATACTCGCAATCAAGTCTACTAAATACTCGCAAACAAGTCTACTAAATACTCGCAAACAAGTCTACTAAATACTTGCAAACAAGTCTACTAAATACT
>NW_013667432.1:42056-58218 GCF_000517525.1 Limulus polyphemus
GTCGTACTGATAAAAATATATTTTACCTTGGTCATTTTATCTTTTGTATGCAGTAAAATAAGCCCAAATAATGTCGTACTGATAAAAATATATTTTACCTTGGTCATTTTATCTTTTGTATGCAGTAAAATAAGCCCAAATAATGTCGTACTGATAAAAATATATTTTACCTTGGTCATTTTAACTTTGCTTTATTTCTTCAACGTGTCACATTAAATGTCAAACTGATCACTTTCTATGACCTACGAGAGTAGTTTTGAGAAGGAGTAAGGTGGTCAAGCAAATCACTGACCTAGGCACTTTATGATATTATATGTAATTACAGCTGACATAAAGTACACATCTGTTTCAGCTGATTTACTTAAGTTTAAATCATACAATATCGTTATGGAACGCAAAACATCATAAACAAAACATCTCTCGGTCGCATGAAATTGAAACTGAAAATGGGATAAAAAAGTTATTCTTGACCATTGACTAAATGTAATTCGTTCAGTAAAGCCAATGTACTTGTTTCAATTCTAGCGATTTCTTGCGTTTCACCCATTATTGATAGTTTTGAAAATATCACAGAGATATAATAAATTTTGATAAAATTCACTTTTCATTCAGCTTCAGCCAGTTTGAATGATGCTCTGTGATGGTTATGTTATGAAAGAAATATCTCTTAACATTGGACATCAAAACATATATATACTTAAGTCTTAACATTAAACATCAAAACATATATATACTTAAGTCTTAACCTTAAACATCAAAACGTATATACTTACGTTTTAACATTAAACATCAAAACATATATATATACTTAAGTCTTAACCTTAAACATCAAAACGTATGTACTTAAGTTTTAACATTAAACATCAAAACATATATATACTTAAGTCTTAACCTTAAACATCAAAACATATATACTTACGTTTTAACATTAAACATCAAACATATATATATATATACTTAAGTCTTAACCTTGAACATCAAAACATATAGGTTAAGACTTAAGTATATATGTTTTGATGTTCAAGGTTAAGACTTAAGTATATATGTTTTGATGTTTAAGGTTAAGACTTAAGTAATTAAACATCAAACATATATACTTAAGTCTTAACCTTGAAACATCAAAACATATATACTTAAGTCTTAACCTTAAACATCAAAACATATAAACTTAAGTCTTAACATTAAACATCAAACATATAAACTTAAGTCTTAACCTTGAAAATCAAAACATATATACTTTTTTTTATGTACAATGTTATACAATGGGCTATACGTGCTGTGTCCACCACGGGTATCGAAACCCGTGAGTGAACTTTCAGACTTGCCGCTGGACCACTGGGGGGCTTGAGTTTTTTTTTTTTAATTTACTATAGAAATGCCTCATCGTTTACTTGTACTTTCTTATTGTCGAGAGCTAAACAATGGCATGTTCTAAACATTTTTACATCTTATAAAGTCAGTAATTGTGTGCTATTTATAGCCTAACAATAAGTCAAACATCATACGTAATGAATCGTTCTTTTCCAATTCTATTGTTAGTCTTCTTGCTATTTTTAATTTCAACTCTAAGATTTTGCCGCCTTGTAAATATTCAAAGCATTCTTATACTTATACACATTCTAATTCAGATTTGTATGGATATTTCGAATTTCAGAGTATTTTCATTATATATATATTTAGATAAAATAAATTTAAATTTTCTTTGTTTTTAGTAATTTTCACCCACGAGCCTAAATAGTCCAAAATTTACTTCATTAAATTAACTGTCTTTCCGTCGGGTCAGCGATACATTCACGGACTTAAATGCTAAAGTCCGGGGTTCGATTTTTCGAGCTGGACAGAGCGCAAAAAGCCCGTTGTGTAACTTTACACTAAAACAACAACTTCATTAAATAATTAAGTTAATCAGCTTTAGGAATACTCCGATGACTCAGTGGTAAGGTTAAGGATTATAAACGCTAAAATTCTGGGTTGGATACTTGCGGTAGACACAGTGCAGATAATCCATTGAGCAGCTTTGCCTTTAAAGCAGTAAATAGAGCATTAGGAATTAGTTTAAAATTGTATCTTGACGTAGAAATGTACTCTCATTAAAGTTCATTTTAAGCATTTTGATGAGATTCTTTTACTACTTTTTTACGCCAAAATCTACTTGGTGCCTTTTTTGACTAAACCATAATAATGAATAAGAAAACATTATGCCGGCGTAAATGATAATAATAATTGTATAAGCGGCTACAATGATCATGACTTTTTAACTAACTTTGTACTCTATTCATATTGAGTTACATTATGAAAATTATTGACCTATGATTGCATGTATAATTGTGTTTATAGTTTTTGACATTTCTGTACGTACCAAACTTTACAGTTCATTACAACCAGTTCTGCACTGAAGAAGGTAGAAGTGAGCAGATTTATTATCGGTAGTTTTATGTGTGAATACGAACAAAGGCATTACTAACACAACTTTTAATATTGAAGTAACGAACACATTTATTATCGGTAGTTTTATGTGTGAATACGAACAAAGGCATTACTAACACAACTTTTAATATTGAAGTAACGAACACATTTATTATCGGTAGTTTTATGTGTGAATACGAACAAAGGCATTACTAACACAATTTTTAATACTGAAGTAACGAACACATTATCTTGTGTTCGTTACTTCAATATTAAAAACTGTGTGTTAGTAATGCCTTTGTACGTATTCACACATAAAACTACAGATAATTAATGTGTTCGTTACTTCAATATTAAAAACTGTGTGTTAGTAATGCCTTTGTTCGTATTCACACATAAAACTACCGATAATAAATGTGTTCGTTACTTCAATATTAAAATTTGTGTTAATAATGCCTTTGTACGTATCCACACATAAAACTATCGATAATTAATGTGTTCGTTACTTCAATATTAAAAACTGTGTGTTAGTAATGCCTTTGTACGTATTCACACATAAAACTACAGATAATAAATGTGTTCGTTACTTCAAGATTAAAAATTGTGTTAGTAATGCCTTTCACACATAGAACTACCGATAGTATTTTTTCTTGCGTAGAGCATAAATACAGACGGAAAATCATTTTGTACTTAATATATCAACTATGTAGAGTCGCGAATGATAAGCTTGGGACGTAAAAAACTTACCCAATTTTCTGCTATCCAAGCTGCCAGATAATATTTTGTAAATTGTACGTAAAATAGCCAATTACTGGTACATTGGTAAAAACTCTTTACACGGTCTGCTTTGATGTAACGAATATTTTTTCAAGATGCAGACTGTATGCTGTTTACTTACCTACAATGTACCAAACTTTAACCTCACGCTATATTCAGGTTTCCACTTAATATCAGGCTGGACCTCACAATATTCTAGAAGGCGTTTAGAGCTTCTAGATCGATTCTTTACGTCATGTCCACCAAGTAGAATGTCTGCAACTGCTTCACGGATGTCGGCAGAGAATTACAGTGGCGAGTGCAACTTTGAAGCTCATTACAGTGGCGAGTGCTACTTTGAAGCTCATTACAGTGGCGAGTGCGACTTTGAAGCTCATTACAGTGGCGAGTGCGACTTTGAAGCTCATGGCAACAATGTTATAACTCACTGTGCCTTATTGTACAGGCAACAATGTTATAACTCACTGTGCCTTATTGTCCAGGCAACAATGTTATAACTCACTGTGCCTTATTGTCCAGGCAACAATGTTATAACCTCACTGTGTCGTATTATCCGTAATTTGTCATTTTCCTTGACCATCACAGTTCTTGGACTTCAGTCTGTACATGGCATCATCTTTGGGGAAAAGGGGTGGAGAACATTCTTGTAGCACAACTTTCTGAACAGCGAATAACACTGAGAAAATATGTCCTCCTCATAATGTTGCTTTTCGCCCTGACAAACAAGGCAACAATGTTATAACTCACTGTGCCTTATTGTCCTCCTCATAATGTTGCTTTTTGCCCTGACAAACAAGGCAACAATGTTATAACTCACTGTGCCTTATTGTCCAGGCAACAATGTTATAACTCACTGTGCCTTATTGTCCAGGCAACAATGTTATAACTCACTGTGCCTTATTGTACAAAAGTGCAAACCATAGACAGTTAATGAATGAAAGCGTATGGTGTGCATGGTTTGTGCTTCATTCTTAAGTACACCGACCCTGCTTTTCTTCTTCTAACAGTTCAAGTTGCTGGATGCGGTCCGGATTTCACCGCCGGGTCATTCTTGGATTACTTGCGAGGAGGGAGGGTGGAGATTTTCATATATGTATATATATATATTGGTTAAAGTGCCCAACATCAGGGCCCAATTTTTCCGCGAAAAAGTCATATTGGGAAAAATGGTTTCGGATCCGGAGCATAAAATAGCACTGGTGAAATATTCATCCGGGCATTTTTGGGCGTGACAATTGCCGGGGTATTCGTGTTACTTACAAAAATGAAAAACGTGACTTCGATAGTGCTTTGTGTTTTGTTGTACATGTTGAATGTTTGAATCAGACCGCCGTGGAATTAATGTTTATAAATTTTTTGATAAATCTCTCTACAAAATGTGCCGACTTTGTCAAATAAAATACTTCTTAAATATGTCAAAAATAATCTATTTCACGTAGTTAGTAATTTTTTTATAAATTTTTTGAGAATATTTATAAAAAGTAATTCGACGGCTTGCGTTTTTAGTAGACACAAGTATTTAGTAGAAAAAACGTTAACACACTTATAAGTGATACATTTAATTGCACTTTAGCAAACAATGGGAAAAAATTAAAACATATCCCCCCTTTTTTTTTACCCTGACAAGTTTTATACGTATTCAATGTTTACATGTTCTTACCCTGATAAGGAGGCCCGGCATGGCCAGGTGGTTAGGGCACTCGACTCGCAAGTTCGAATCCCCGTCACACCAAACATGCTCGCCCTTTCAGCCGTGGGGGCGTTATTATGTAACAGTCAATCCCACTATTCGTTGGTAAAAGAGTAGTCCCAAGAGTTGGCGGTGGGTGGTGATGACTAGCTGCCTTCCTTCTAGTCTTTCACAACTAAATTAGGGACGGTTAGCGCAGATAGCCCTCGTGTAGCTTTGCGCGAAATTCATAACAAACCAAACCCTGATAAGGTATATATTCATTGTTTATGTATTCTTACCCTGATAAGGTATATAGGTACTCATTGTTTACGTGTTTATTACCCTGACAAGGTATATACGTGTTCATTGTTTACGTGTTTTTACCCTGACAAGGCATATACGTACTCATTAATTGCGTCACTTTGAAGTTGAAAGCTTAACTTGAGCTAAGAATGAAAATAACGAATAAATCTCGTTTTGATTAGGGGATTCAATGTTTTTAAAAACACACATATATAATTGCTAACATATATACATTTCTGACTAAAGAATACTTTCATAGTGTACATTATAAAGCATGAAATGGCATTTGGTGAATATCAGTTTAGATGTGAAACATATACAAACTTGAACATCATTTATAAAACGACTTTTTTTCTGTAAATAGATTCGTCATCAAGATATATGTATATACTTGCTTTAATATTACGAGGATTTACAATTATAATTTGTAAACATTATCAAGTGTTTTTATATTGCAGTGATTTTCTTTGTTAAAGTTGTAAACCTCGTAACAAACACGAACAATTTTGTAAGTTAAACACTGTTCCCACCTGTTGATGCGTCCATAACTAAACGAAAAGGACACTTGACAATGCTTCCTGTAGAGATGGATAATTATACCAATTTGCCTGTCTGATATTGCTGTTTTTTGATTGGTTAAACTTCAAGAAACAGATGTGTCTTTGTTGTATCCAACTCAAATAGCTATTATGACATCATACATAATAACAGCTTACGAAAATATTTATACGAGAGAACTTTGGGACTAGAATGGCTAGGCTTTCATAATTTTCCCAAAGTGATGGTCCGCGTCTATGACTAAAGCTAGCAGTTTTATGAAAAATACATTAAATAAGCGACCTTGGAATAATCCTCTTCTGAACAAGTAACCTACAATTATATACAAGAGTTGAAACAGCTTCATTTAATATTTCTCTACTAAACATTTGTTGCTCCATGTGTGTATATATATGCAAAGGTAAAAGAGAGAATAAAACTCAGATTAAGTTTGTTTATCTAATACGTATATATGACGCGCGCACACAAACATTCAAAACATATATACTAGATGTACCTCCTCAGGGCCCCCGAAAGTGTTCTGTTCTAAAAACAAAATTAAGAGTAACAGATATTTTTATTTCTTGCTTTTGAAGTTCATATGTCATGCTGTGTTGTAGTCTACAGAGTGCATAATTCTCTCGTGATTCACGACAATACAAATTGCAACGTTAAGCGTTCCTTATTTTACGTCATTTCAGTGTCTACTGACTGACTGACTGACAGACAACAAACTATTGTATAGTGGTGCAAGTGCTTAAAACAGGTGACCCCTCCAGTCGGCCTTCGCCCCCTTTCGGGGAAGTAATGATACTTTAATACCTAGAATCATGTTAGAAAGACCATCTGTGCGAAAACTGTAGAGTAAGTACTGTTAGAGTTTATTAAACAACTACTCTGCTACTAGAGAAAGTTTCTCAATTAAGCTAAATTTATGTGTGCATAGACGATATCTTCCTTTATCAAGCATTATATCTATGCTGATAAGATTTCACATTGGTCAAAACGCTCAATGACGATCGTACTGAAGCTAGTAAAGCATGCAGGATTTTTTGGAGCAGAAACACAACTGTTTTTCATTTATCAACTGAAATGGTAGGTTAAGCTCATTCACTATCTGAAGTAATGTTTTCTACTTAATTTTTATCCAAGAATATCATTTAATGTGGGTTAATGATTATTGAAATATTCAATTAACCCATCGTGACATTGAAATTGATCATATTAACTAGCTGCTGGCCTAGAAAATCGCTCAACTGCTTCGGAAAGTTAGGCTTAGACGCATTCATTCGGTATTGCGTTAATCTCATATCTCTAACGCGAAATGATATTTGTACCAAACAAGTAACAATCAGAATCACCATATAACTCCAACCAACAACTCAAGTCATTGAGAAATAACAGTGTAAACGTGAAAATTATTGTTCAGGATGCCATGTTCAAAGAAATACTTAATAGACGTTCACAGAGGGAATTTTAAATGAAAATGTTTTCTCAGTGGAGTTAATGAAAGTAATAACTTTATTATTTTCTTTTTGATTTCTGAAAAACATATGATGCATCTTTGAGGCAGAACTTTGAGCTTCTCAGCCTATTAGGTATATATAAATTATTAATGTACGTATTCCAAGATGAATTCAAAATTGGATTATTTGTCTGCTGTCAAATCTAACTCATGCTAATAACTGACAATATATTATAGGAGGCGAAATTATAGAATAATACTGAAGATTAACAGAGTGGTTGATGAGAGAGAGAGGTAATTACTGATACTGAAGGGACTAATGTTGACGGAAATAGGTTCTCTAATACTAGGTATTCTGATGATACAGTTCTGTTACGTATTAAAGTTTCGAATTGCCTAAAACTGAGTTAAATTGTAATTTAAATTTAGTAGTTAAATATATGCCGATTTATATCCAATTTACGATATTTGCCAACAAGATTGATACACTCAGTTTTCTTTTCTTTTTAATACAAATACGTTTTAATATATACACAACGACACAATTTACAATAACAGTTATGGCAAATAGTTAGTACAAACAATGATTTATAAACAAAAGTTTCACAAACTTACAAGCAATATAAAGTCTTCTTTCTAGTTTGGAACTTCTTCGATAACTTATCGAGGGTTCACGATGAGCGAATTAATTACGAGTTGACGTAGGTATAATTCACTTAACTTTGTCCTTCGTTATTCACCAGCCACACACGCCGAGTTTTCCACGATGAATTTATATAATGTTTTCGTAAAAATGCTAATGTCTGATGAGAATCCATTGAAGTTAAATGTGTTTTAATGTTTGAATTTTATAAAAATTCCTGGTCAAATATATGAAGTTTTCATATTGATAGGAGTTATAACAATTATAGCTTCCGACGTTTATAGCATATTGACTATAGCAAACTAATAATAGATACTTTTTGGCCCGTTGCGTTGGTTATACTTATAGGCGTGTGGAGAGTTTCTAGAAAATTTAGATTACGTAACAATACAAAGCTACATTTAAGCGATTACTTACATACATATATTGATGATTCTTACTCTAGAGAATCTTCTACAACTTTGAAGAATAGGCGGGAGTTTCGTGATACATACTTAACACAATAAGCTATGTATGTTTCTAAATATAAGTTTAATATAAACAAACGCTGATATTAAAATAAATATATAATAACAAACTCGTCACATCTCTTATCAGGCGAAGAGGTTCAATGGTTATTGCTTGACTATAGACTCGGAATAAATATTAACAAAACTAAGACAATGTTAATTTCACAATATGAGGAAGCTGTCAAAATTTGAATCAAAGTAGAATATAACAAGTAAGGAGTTTACTTATTTAGAGACGAATATTAATAATGATGCTAAGTGTGAAAAACAGGTAAAATAAAATAGAGTAATGAAAAAAAACAGCTTTCATATGGAATAACTGTTGAGATGAACAAACTACTTAAATATCACGTATGGTCAGTCCTACTCTACGAGGTGGAAACGTAGACCCAGTCTTCTGAAAGAAAAGACAAAGCAAAGTTGAGAACACTTAAAATGTGGTGTTAGAGACGAATGACTTAGATCGGCTACATAGAAAGAAAAACTAATGAGGAAGTATTGGAAAGTGCAAAGACAGCTGATGGACATATATATAGGAAACTGAAGATGCGCTACTTTGGACATTTAATTAGATTTGAAGGAAGGTTTGGCAGAGATTCTGGTGGGTAAAATCGAGAGACGAGAAGATACTCATTTGGTTTGAAGCTATTAGGAAATGGCTTGTAGATGAGTTCAGGTAGCGAGAAATAGAGAACAATGAAGATCCATAGCTGTCGACCCTCAGAATTAGGGAGGATATCATGATTAATTAAGAAATCTCACTTCCGTTGGTAATCAAACAGGGTATAAGCTGAAAGCGTGAAACGCGTACAAAGCTTGCTATGTCAATCAATACCTTTTGAATATATAAAAAAGTATCTTATTTTACATACCCCAGAATGATTCCTTGTTCAACTGTTGTTTTCATTATAGAGATATAGTAAATCCATATGAAAGATATTGCTGTTTGTTGTGGTAATTAGAATATTTTACATGCTAATCTCTAAAGGATTTACTTAGCAAAAGAAAATTAGCTCCAAAAAGATGATAGAACTTTAGGACCATATTACGTATTTTTGATAATAAGCAGTTACACTACTATTTGTAAAGGATTTTAATCGCCCGTGGGTGTGGAGGGAAGGTAACATTAGAACGCCAATTGTATTGTTAGTAAAAGCAACTAACAACAATCAGCGATAATAAGCAATATTGTTGTTAGTAACTAGAACTTTATGTAATGTGTGTGAGCTGTTGTAGTTGATATGATGTACAATAAGAACAACAGCAATACGGTGCTGTTGACTAGCTGCCTTCCTCTAGTCTAATGGCTCTCAATTTTTTTAAATACCAGGGACCGGCTCGTTGCCTCCATACACTGTCGTGGACCACTAAAATGGAAGTACAATGTAAAACCATTACGATTGAGATATGAATATTCTGTCAGTTTTTCTTTGTTTGTGTTCGTAAAATTCCACGGACCGGCAAGGTGGTTGAGATGGACCGGTGGTAAAAAATACTGCAGTCTTGTCTATTACTTCTATAGTAGGGACGGCTAGCACAGATAACCGTTGTGTAGATGTGCGCGAAATTCACCAAATAAAAAAAAATATTTCCTTGTTTGGGTCAGTCAATTGGTTCTACCGCAGAATCTTCTGTCTCCTCCATCAGTTCGTTTATTCATCTGTGTTTGTTAGGCTGTTATATTTGTCTGTTCATCTGTGTTTGTTAGGCTGTTATATTTGTCTGTTCATCTGTGTTTGTTAGGCTGTTATATTGTCTGTTCATCTGTGTTTGTTAGGCTGTTATATTTGTCTGTTCATCTGTGTTTGTTAGGCTGTTATATTTGTCTGTTCATCTGTGTTTGTTAGGCTGTTATATTTGTCTGTTCATCTGTGTTTGTTAGGCTGTTATATTTGTCTGTTCATCTGTGTTTCTTAAGCTGTTATATTTGTCTGCTATGCTGATTAATTGTTAACTTCTTTATCTGTGTTTTGTATGATCGTGTAACGGGTAGTTCCAGCATTTAAAAAAAATCACCGTTTTGTGTGCTAGTATGTCAGCATATATCAGATAATAGGTTAGTTAGTCTTTCGATTAACATATGTCAATGTGTCTGTTTGTTTAATCACTTTTGGTTTTTATGTTTTATTTAATTATTCATCGTGCCCCCAGTGGCACAGCGATATGTCTGAGGACTTACAACGCTAGATACCAGGTTTCGATACCCGTCGTGGGCAGAGCACAGATAGCCCATTGTGTAGCTTTGTGCTTAATTTCAAACAAACTGTTCATCGTTTCCTCCATGCATTTACTAGAGAATTTGTAAAAAGTTTCTCTTTTAGTTTGTATCCCCATTTATTGATTTCTGGTTGATTTGTCCGTTAAGCATCATTAATGTTATTTGTTATGGACTATGAGACATTTAAAAAAATATATTTACAGTAAAAGAACCGAAAGAAAAGTTTCAGTAGTTAACCAATTGTCGTTCATCTTATAAACTATGTAAATTAAGGCACCACGTAGATTAAAATGAGGTTTACTTGCTTTCACACACCAGATGTTAATTAATTTACCAGCATTTACGATTGGAGACACTAACTGGCTAACTTGAAGATCTAATTAGTCCTAGAGTGAAGACTCTTGTCCTAGCCTTAAGACTTGTTTTAGCTTCCAAGGCTGAGTTTACTAACAAATGTTAAATCTATTTAAAAGAACTCTGCTTTAGGGATTTTAAACAAAAATAGAGTATGTTATCATTGTAAAAACCATCAATTATTCGAACACTCTCTGACTTATTGCAGTGGAATTTAATTTGAAAATGTTATGCTTAAGAACACGTGTATATAGTTCATAAATTATAAACAGAGTAAGTGTTTACTTAGGACTGAGTAAGATCTTTGTCTTCAGGTATCGCAAACTAGCACGTGTAAAATGTGTGGTACGGACAAATTAAAGCTGTTTTCCGAGAATTAAAGTCTACGAATAAATTTATGAATGTTTTATTAAAGGGCCTAAAATTTCCAGTTAATTCACTAACTTCAGTTTACGACTTTCGGTTCTTTATCTGTCGTGGAGGAAGCTATCGGGTTTTGTATCGTTACGTCGATTTTCTTGTTAAGCGCAAAGCCGAACAACACGCTCTCTGCACAGTGCCCAGCGCAGTGATCGATCCCCGATTTTTTAGTTCATATGTCATGTCTGAGTATTGATACTATAATACTCGACTTTCCACCCGGTAGATTAGTGGTTAGGACGCTCGACTCGCAATCTGAGGGTCGCGGGTTCGAATCCCCGTCCCACCAAACATATTCGTCCTTTCAACCGTGGGGGCGTTATTAGGTGAAGGTCAATCCCACTATTCGTTGATAAAAGAGTAGCCTAAGAGTTGGTGATGACTAGCTGCCTTCCCTCTAGTCTTACACTGCTAAATTGGGGACGGCTAGCGCAGATAGCGTGTAGCTTTGCGCGAAATTCAAAACAAACAAACAAAGACACTATAAAAAGACGCAAGCCAGAAACGTCGGGTCGACAGATAATTTCAGTGAAAGTAAAGGAAAATACATGTGAATTTTACTGACTTTTTAACAGCCTTTTCTGACAAATGGTACAGTATACCAGAAACAGTTTAATTGGCATCGCGCCTTTTTTCATTTGCCAATTTGTTTTTAAGCACAAAGCTACACAATAGCCTATCTGTGCTGTGCCAGTTACAGTGGGAATCGAACCCCGATTTCTAGTTTTATAAGTCCTTAAGCTTTACCGCCGAGCCACTGGACTTACATAGACATTGACTTACAACGCGGGGACTGATTCCCCATGGTGGACAACGTGCAGATAGCTCGTGTGTGCTTTTCACTTAGTAAACACCAACATTGATTTCTCGGCGACATAGAATGTTTTTCATAGAGTCCTTATGGCAAAATTAACCATGTTTTATTTGAATATCTACATAATTATAATATTAAAATGTATGCGTGCATAGAAAGCTTTCTAAACTTCATTAAACTAAGCAAAAATGAAACTAGGAGGAGGGAAGTACGGACGATGTCACCATACGCGTAAGGGAAGGGTGGGTGTAGATAGTACTATGTATCGCTAAGGGAAAGATATCTTGGAAATGGATCTATAATTTTTACAGAGCACTATCTCAGACAGCAGTGTTTATACGTTACGGTTTTGTGTGTACATTTCTTCATTTGTTGATAGACACTTAAGAGTACCGGTACCGTTCACCTGTTGTGTTTTAATACTTGCCCCAACACGCAGGTTTTGAAAGCGTCACTAGATCTGATGTCTCTTACTAAATAAGTCGAACAGTTTGTCATCTTTGATCAGACCATTCGGCTCGAAGTGTCCTTTGTACTAGAGCTGTTTTGTTGGGCATCAAGTGTTGTGGAATAGGTTTAATAATTCACTTAGATGTAACCTTGAAATCATTGAGACGCCACCCACCACTGCCTTTACATTTGTTCAGAACTCTACGTTCCTAATCTCATACGTGAGGAAGGTGGTGTGTATTTAAAGTAATTAGAACAGTTAAGTGACCTGGCTAGAACCATCAGATTTGTTCCCTCCTCACGTATGAGATTAGGTGGTGTGTATTTAAAGTAATTAGAACAGTTAAGTGACCTGGCTAGATGCCTTTACATTTGATAAAATTCGTGCATTCAAATACAAAATACCACAACCAAAAGAATGTTTTTTTGCGCGAAGCATAAGTTTCCCCCCTAGTATTGAAAAAGGGATTTAATTTGAATTCAGTTTTTAAATGATGGAAGGCTTGATGAAGAACTTCCTTTCCAAACATGCTTTGTATAATTCTTACTGACTTTAATAAGTTTTTCGTGTTTCAATATTCTAAGAAAGAAACAGGGAATAAAATGTGATTGCATAAATAAACCAGCGCAAAAGAATGAAAGAAATTTAGTTCAAAAACTAACACGTGTTACACTATTTAATTGAAACTAAAGTTAGCTAATTACAGTGTAAATAAATATGATAACGCAATGTAACTTTGTAATACCAATGGTACTTTAACTCATCTTTAATTACAGATGATACAGTATATATATTGTTTATGGGAAAAAAAGTAGCTATATCATTTTCATATTACGTTCCATCAGCATTATCTGATAAAGAACCAAAGTCTTATGGCCTCTATTGTTATTTACTCTGTCATTACAAGGCTTTTAAACAGATAAAATCTATCTAAATTATACGCTTGCGTTTGCCTGTCCAGAACTTTTCTTGAAACTTTCTCTACAAATCACATACCATTAGAAAGGCCTTTGCCTGAAGAGTCTGGATTGTACACTAGCTTTTCCATTCAGGAATACCTTACCTGTTCTTTGCACTTTCTCATGCAATGGGTATGTTACACATATGTCGTTGTCATTACGTGACGATTAGCTTTGATTAGTTTTGATTTGAACTCTAGTTTTTATTTGCAAAGTATTTCACACAAACAACACCTAACCCCCGTGCAATTTCCTGAAAAATTAACATCACACTAAATACAACTTCTATGGGCTTTCTAGACTTACTTACGTTCTGAAATACACGTGCACAGCTCGTTTCAAACCCACCACTTTGTGAACATGCATTTAGACGTTTCTGCATATGCAGCTAAGTTTGCCTTTATTACAACTTTACATTTATTTTACTTTGCAATAATTTAGCTTTGGTTCGTTTCATGAACTGCTATTAACACCTTTTGGATACTTTTTTCTTTACTACACGTTTTATTCTTCAATTTTGTGAGTTTCTCTGTTTGAACTCGAAAAATCGTGTCATACGTTGAATGCTCATAACTATTTCACACTCTGTACACTATTATAAGTACCAGCATTTTACCTTATTGTTTACTTTACGAGTAGTTTTATTAAATAAAGTTACGTCTATGAGTTTGTTTGTCTAACTGGGTAATTTTATTTTCAAATACACTAGAATTTATCGACCTAATACATAATCCCTGCGGCTCGGCATGGCCAGGTGGTTAGGGTGCTCGACTCACAATCTGAGGGTCGCGGGTTCGAATCCCCGTCACACTAAACATGCTCGTGGGGGCGTTATAATGTGACGGTCAATCCCACTATTCGTTGGTAAAAGAGTAGCCCAAGAGTTGGCGGTGGGTAGTGATGACTAGCTGCTTTCCTTCTAGTCTTTCACTGCTAAATTAGGGACGGATGGCGCAGATAGCCCTCGTGTAGCTTTGCGCGAAATTCAAAACAAACAAACATACATATTATTTGCAAGAAAGCGTGCGTGCAAATGATAGAATAAGGAAAATTCAAACGAAGGCCATGAAAAACTACCGCAAATGTTTTGCGGGTCATGGCTAGTTACTTTATAATATTTTTGCCTGAGATCAAATTGTTTCCATCTAAACAATTGTTTTTATCACCAAATCGGACGAAAAGGTTTTAATATTATCCACACACAAACAGTTTGAATTTATCAGCATCTAAGCTGGGTCTTTTAGAACATATTATTTTTTAACTGCAGAAAATTATTTATTTTTTATATTATCATTTTTTGTTTCAATGTATTACATGCACCATTTGCTAAATTTGTTGACACTTGTGAATAAACTGATAAACTGTATAAGAATCGTAACAATAGAATTTCCTCTTCATCAGTTAGGGCTGAGATTTTTATTCTTAATGAAGGTTACAAAATTCCCGAATGTAATGACGAAGTCACAAAAAATTGCTGGCCGATGTTCATGTACCTAACGATACTCAAGTCGTGGTTGTTACATGATTCAAACTGTTTGAATCACATATGTTTTCGACGTTATTTAATCGTAGTTATATCTACATTTAATACATAGTTCAATAAAAGCTAGGAGGCTATTTTGTGTGTCAGAAAGGTTAGACGGATTTTTCAAATATCGAATAAAGGAGCAGGAAGTAACTTTTAGTTTAAACTGAATTTAGCTTTATTCTTCACGATAGCGAAGACATTATTTCTTCATTTTCTGTATAATTTTAATTTTATAAACGTACATTGACTTGATAAAAAATACTGCAACCTCGCATTATGTTAGAGATATCACGTTTGTATGACCTGTTGGTTAGAGTGGTCGACTTGTAATCTGTCCTTCGCGAGTTCGAATCCAGTTATCGAACATACTGCCCGTTTCAGTCGTTAGAAAGTTATAATATGGCGGTTAATCCCACCTTTCGTGGGTAGTGTTCTTTTTTGTTTCATCTTTGATTGAGAAGGAGACCAAGAAATTATTTAATACAGACAAGATGTTGAATTTACAAAAAAGGAAAAATATAAAATCGATATTTGTGCCCCCTAGTTTTACTATTATCACTGTTAAGTATTTTAAAAAATGATGCATCAACACTACCAATTCCCTTTACAATCTTAAACACCTGAATGAGATCCCCTCTAACTCTTATTTTTTCAAGGGAAAACATTTTGAGAGATTTGAACCTCTCTTGTATGACAACCCCTTCATCACAGGCACCATTTTAGTAACCCTTCTCTGAACCCTTTCCAGTAAGGAGCCCAAGACTGAACACAATACTCCAAATGTGACCCAACCAGTGACCCCTACAATTAAATTATAACCTCTTGAGACTTGTATTTAATATTTCTGTAGATAGAACCTCAAATCCTATTTGCCCTATTTGCACACTGATTGGATGGTTCAAGAGACTGATCAACCATTACACCAAGATTCCTTTCTTTCATGACACTCTTAAGGTCATTCCCATCCAAATTATACTTATAATTCAAATTATGACAACCCACATGCATTATCTTGCATATATTATAATTAAAACCCACCTTCCTTTTATTTGACCAACTCACTAAAAGTTCTAAATCCTTTTGTAAAGCAGCAGCATCCTCTTCAC
>NW_013667432.1:59218-64993 GCF_000517525.1 Limulus polyphemus
TCGAGCGCCCAAACCACCTGGCCATGCTGGGCCTAGACTGCAGTGTATTTCACTGTTAATATGTCATATAGAGTATGAATATTTTCACATGTCTTACTTTTCAACTTTTGAAATATATTACATTCTATTGTCAAATTCGTATTTTTTGACATGCTGGGTTCTATGTACACTATCAGTAAATATACCGCCCTACCCGAAACACGAAACATTCTTTACAAATATAACCTTTACTTTGATAGGATCGACTAATATAGTTTTAGCATATCAAATTAATTGATTTACCCATTTCATCTTTCAGACTACAACTATTGGGGAAGGAAGAACATGGCCAGACAAGTGCTTCTACCCCCCCCCCCAATCCACCTTTTATGGGTTAATTTTCTTTGCCTAATTCATGAATTGGGCGGATTTTCATGGTTATTTATTTCTGAAACTTTACTTTGTGACAGATTATAAACAAATAAGTTTGTAGAGATCACGATAAAGTCGAGTTCTAAGCTCGCGAAGAAACGTGAGAGTGCCTGAAATATACGTTTCGCGCAGCTTTTAGAGTTTGTCAACTGGTTTAAAATAGTAAATACTTTCAAACATCTACATTAGCAAAAATCAGAATCATGGTTATGTCATGGTTAAATTATGGTTCTATATATATATGAACCAGAAAATATTGAAATATAACTGCATTCAACAAATAGTTTTGTTTCAGCTCTCTGTAGAAAATTATCTTACCTTGTTTATCATAGAATAAAAAAAATAAGAGACAAGTTTAAGCAATAACAACATTCATATGAAGACAAGATATCGGAAGGCCGCAGAAACTTACTGATTCTCAGGATAGTGATTACGTTAAATCTCAAATTGTATGTTTGCGTTACTTACTTCTTCATAAAGTTTATTAACAATTTCTCATTTATATAAATATTTTGAATCACTAATCATTTTCTTTCTTTTCACATTTACAGGTTTCTTATTCCTAATAGTGATTGAGAAATATCCAAACAAATTGTATACTTAGTGCCATGTTTACTGGTCAACAGCTTCGGACAACAATGTTCCTTTTAATAGCACTGATGATGGGAGCGTTCGCTGGGAAAGTAGGTAAGCAACTCACACTTCCATAACCCTGTTGTATGTAACATTCTCGTTGTGATGCCTCCAGAACCACATCATATATAACAGTCTCATTGTGATACTTTCAGAACCACATTATATATAACAGTCTCATTGTGATGCCTCGATAACCGCTTTATATATATAACAGTCTCATTGTGATGCCTCGATAACCGCTTTATGTATGTAACATTCTCATTGTGATGCCTCCAGAACCACATTATATATAACAGTCTGATTGTGATGCTTTCAGAACCACATTATATATAACACTTTCATTGCAATACCTCCAGAATCACATCATATATAACATTCTCGTTGTGATGCATTTAAAACCACATCAGATATAACAGTCTCATCATGATGCCTCCAGAACCACAATATATATAACAGTCTCCTTGTGATGCCTCCAGAACCACATCATATATAACAGTCTCATTGTGATGCCTCGATAACCGCTTTATGTATATAACATTCTCATTGTGATACTTTCAGAACCACATTATATATAACACTTTCATTGCAATACATCCTCAATCACATCAAATATAACAGTCTCATTGTGATGGCTCCAGAACCACAGTATATATAACAGTCTCATTGTGATGCTTCCAGAACCACAATATATATAACAGTCTCATTGTGATGCTTCCAGAACCACAGTATATATAACAGTCTCATTGTGATGCTTCCCCATTAAATGAAATACTTGTATAAAGCATTTTCTTGAAGAAAATTTTCGAATGGATAATTCTGTTCAACAAATGACATCAGTTAGGTTTTGATATACCTCTTCAAATAGATTTCTGTGTTTTTTTTAAGTGTTTGAAAGATTCATTAATTGGCAGAAATTTAAGCGGTTGAAAGTCAAGATTATGGAAGTCTTTATTGCTAAAATGAGTGCCTGTACTGTTTTGTATTTTGTAAGATTACTCTATTCTGTCTTTGGAGTCATGTTCATGATATATGTATTTTAAATATAAGTTTTTAATATTGAAAAGCAGTTATTCAAATGTATATTTTATCTCATTGCCTCTTAAATATTATCATATATTATCAACAGTTCCTGCCTTTGTGATAAATAGTACGTTTTCTTGAAATTTGTAATATTTTTATACATAGACACAATAATATAAACATGTATTGATAATACTTAGAATACTTGGTTAATTAAAATTTGTGAGATATTATCAAAACTTTGTATTGTGGGATAAGCCTAAATATCTGATTCACGGTAAATAAGGAGTTAGTTAACGACAAATTCAAAAGGTAAGAAATTGGCTTAAGTTAGTACCAATTTGAACGTGCCATTAACTTATTCATTATTTACCCTAAATCAGATATCTAGGCTTAACCTGCAATACAAAGTTTTAATAATATCGCACAAATTTTAATTAGTAAATTAGTACGCTGCAAAGCAAATTTTGTTTGGCTGGGATGCATCTGACTTTCATTTCTCGTGAAACTTTAAAACCTGCGTTTCTTCTGATAATACTTTGTCGCTGTTATTCGAATTTATTTGTTTTCTTGTACAGCGTCTGATAAAAAAACAAACAAGTTGTTCGTAATAATAAGTATGACCTTGAGATTGCTCACCTCCTCCAAGATGCAATGTCAACGTATTTGTTTTGAATGAAATGATATTCGTAGATAGAATGAACAATTTTATAACCTCTTAGCCTAGCTTTTGCGTAAAGATGAATGAACACAACTCAGACACACACACATACAAAAAGTCAATAATGCATTTGCTTTAAACATGACACGCGATTACTAAAAATGACTAATTATAAGTACATATATAAAATTGAGCCTTTAGTATTAGTATATAATTGTATGAAATAAAACGTAATGAATGATAAACTTTTCATATTTATTTTATTTATGAAATACAAGTGTCAGGATTTGTTCACGCGTTTAATTTCAGCGCAATGGGATGTCTGTCTTGTGGCGGCCATAGGGATCAAACCCTGCAAATTATCGTTATAAGTTCTTAAGCTTACCGTCAAATCACCTGGAGACCAGTGTCAGGAACGTTTCATATTTCAATGTTTTTTTGTAAATCTCACCTAGGATTAAGTATCTCACTCCGTGCACAACATCTAATATAAAAAAAAAAAGACAAATGAACGTGGGTATCAATAATTCGGTAAATATATTTCAGGCTTAACCAATCGACAAACTAAACATCCAACCTCATCAAATTGTCTCAAAAGTAAAAAAAACTCTTGTTATCGAAATGGCCACTTTTCTGTTTACAAATCTATCTTCCTTTATTCACTTACTCTCGATACCCAACCAGCTAGCACATCAGTCATTCATCTACACATTCATCTATCAAAAATATTCGGTTAAATGTTCCAGTTTTTATTCACTTCATCAGCAATCGTCCACCAATCAATCTATTCAACATTTACCATTATTGGCTAAAACTCTAGCTATACGTCCACCAATCAATCTATTCAACATTTACCATTATTAGCTAAAACTCTAGCTATACGTCCACCAATCAATCTATTCAACGTTTACCATTATTAGCTAAAACTCTAGCTATACGTCCACCGATCAATCTATTCAACATTTACCATCATTAGCTAAAATTCTAGCTATACGTCTACCAAATATTTCACTTACAAATGGATCCATTTATTTATTAAACCTCTCACCCCTTTGTTCATCGATTCACGAACTAAGCCACCTATCTATCTTCTTAAACTGAATGCCCCCCCCCCCCAGTGGCACAACGGTATGTCTGTGGAGTTATAACGCTAGAATCCGGATTTCGATACTCGTGGTGAGAAGAGCACAGATAGCCCATTGTATAGCTTTGTGCTTAACTTCAAAGAAATCAAATCTTAAACTGAAAGTTTGTAATATTATCATATTTCCATTATATACAACTGTATGTTCATGCATATATTTCCATTATATACAACTGTATGTTCATGCATATATTTCCATTATATACAACTGTATGTTCATGCATATATTTCCATTATATACTACTCTATGTTCATGCATATATTTCCATTATATACGACTCTATGTTCATGCATATATTTCCATTATAAAATATTACTTTATTTTCTTAACTTCTGTACGACTCCTCTTCGATCTAAGATAATACTGTTAAAGAAACGTTGTTCTTGTTTTTTAAATTTTGCACAGTTCGGGCACGCTAATTACAAGACCACGCCCGGTCCTTTGCTAATAAAGAGAAATTATTTTTCCACTTGCAGCACTGCCTCATTACACTCTTACTGGAATCGATCCAAAAGTTTATCAAATTTAAGCCTTTCTTTACTGCTACGTGAATTTATTTCAAAGTGTTGGCTTCATTTCTTTCTATACTTTATTCAGTTGCAAGTGATTTGAATTTGTTTTAATAGCAAAATAACGGAATCAATTATCATGTAATTACATAGTTTAATATTTGATATATATATAATTTTCGTGAGAAGAAGCTTTACAGAACTAAGTGTTTGTTTGTTTGTTTTGAATTTCGCGCAAAGCTACACGAGGGCTATCTGCGCTAGCCGTACCTAATTTAGCAGTGTAAGACTAGAGGGAAGGCAGACACCCACTGCCAACTCTTGGGCTACGCTTTTACCAACGAATAGTGGGATTGACCGTCACATTATAACGCCCCCACGGCTGAAAGGGCGAGCATATTTGGTGTGACGAGGATTCGAACCCGCGACCCGCAGATTGCGAGTCGAGCGCCCTAACTGTACAGTAAAGTAAATCTTTCAATTAACATTTGTCTCCCGGTGGGTGAGCGGCAAGTTTACGGATTTTCAGTACTAAAGTTCGGGGTTCGATTCACCGCAGATAGCCCATTCTATAGTTTTGCGCTAAAAAAACAACGACACGTCGATTCATGTTTACCTTTTTAATTTTACCACATTTAATGCACACACAACAAAATCTCTTCGAAATACTTCAAAATGCATATCAAGGTGGTAATATTTAAACTATAACATGTTTAGCTATTCGACATAAAAGAAAAGTTCACTGTACGAATGATTGCTGTTGACATACCTTTTCTAAGACATTAAAGTAGTCCACGTATTTTCAATATCAATTATGTCATAAAATAAATAACTTAAATTGATCGAAATTAAGTCAAATTTTTCTTTATACTAAAACATGAGTTAAAAAGGCTCATTTGTAATAATTGTGATAAATTGATTCTGTCAGTGGTTTTTGATTTCAATGTGAACCTGCTAGAGGCCGCTACAATTGATATATGCGTGCCCTCTGGAGTAATTGGATAAATCGCGTTTATTAAAATAAGAGCGATAAGCCGAACCTTCCGGGTGTTTGAGCAGATGTATTTTAGCTAATCTTTAATTGGGGGAAAAATACCTTTTTCGTTATCAAATTTTACTTGTTTTCCATTAATTTTTTTGTATTATTTTCATACAAACAAACAAATATGACTTGTTGAGATTTAATCGTACATTGAGTTTATTTTAATTGTAGAAACGTATTAAGTTAAAGTAACGTATATTTATGTATTAAAAACAGACACACTAACGGGAAAATATAATCAATCACACAGTAGTATAAATTATCTTTGTGCTCATTACTTTGTTTAATGCCCGGCATGACCAGGTGGTTAGGGAGCTCGAATCGCAATCTGCGGGTCGTTGGTTCGAATCC
>NW_013667432.1:65971-70958 GCF_000517525.1 Limulus polyphemus
AAGGGTTGGCGGTGGGTGGTGATGACTAGCTGCCTTCCCTCTAGTCTTACACTGCTAAATTAGGGACGGCTAGCGCAGATAGCCCTCGTGTAGCTTTGCGCGAAATTCAAAAACAAACCTTGTTTGCATTTTATGTATGGTTTCTTGCCGCCGGGGTTAATAATAAGCCAGATTAGAAACACACTCGCTTAGATACAAAACTATGTACACAAACTGAAAGTAGTCAAAAATGAAGGCACGTGAATGAGAGTTAAATAACAATCAAAAATATAAAAATTAAAAGAGAAGGTAAGGAGGAAAACTTATACGTTTACAAATGACAAAATAAATTGGAAAGAGAGTAAAATATGATAAAAGATCTCACTTATAAAGTAGGTCAAAACTCGAAAACGCTTACAAAGCAAAATATATAACGGGAAATTATTTCTGTTTGTATATTTGTTTAACTTTAAGCAAAACAACTCGAGGGCTACCTGCGCTAGCTGTCCCAAATTATGAAGTGATAGTCTAGAGAGAAGACAGATAGTCAATACCACCCGCCGCCGCCAATGAATAGTGGGATTGACCGTCACATTATAACACACCCACGGCTGAAAGAGAAAGCATGTTCGCTGACGGAGTCCGATCCCTGATCTGCAAATTTTGAGTTAAACACACTGATCGTCATCCCGTGCCATGCCAACGGGAAACAAAAAGCAATAAGAGATTAAACTGACTTATAACAACGAATTAGACAATAAACTGAAAACGCATTTTCGATGTAGAGAATTCACCAATAAACATTCCCAATAAATACATTTAAAGTTGAATCTCAGTACTCGTTCCCTGTTGGTCCAACTTGTTCATGAGGTAACAGGTGAGCGTGTTACGTGTACTTCGGATACTCGCGCATCCCAAATTTGAACTGCTAGACAAGAGGGAAGACAAGTTCCAGAGCTCCGCACAGGATCATTTGGCGCTATTGCCAAAACACGCAATGAGAATAATATACAAATATAACTAGATTTACTTAAAGAACTAATAAATATACCTTTTAATTCTGGAGCAAGTGAATTACAAATAAGCATTAGACATTAATTGTTCTCAGTCAGACATATATTTATTTATCTATATATCTATATATATATACACACACAGATACACTAACTAGGGATAAAACTTGCAGTACTCTGAAGCTCCTACAATATTCTATTCATTGACTTTCGAACACCACATAGCACAAAATATCTTTATAATGTTAGTTAAAACCAGATGAAAAAAACGTATGTTCCTGGTTAGAGAGTTTTCTGATAATGGTGCATTAAGCCTATTTCTTGGGATGAATCAGGTGTGTCATTCTTTATATACACATAAAAATCTACATGTTTTAGGCATTTAATAAAGAATGTATAATATTATTTAAAAGTGAAATAAAATGAAATAGATCCAAAACCAGCACCAGTCTACCCATGTCAGTTTCCTATTAGATTTTCAAACTTCAAATTGAGTATATTAACATAAAATACATGCGTAAATAGACAGTGCTAAATTTCTCTCTTTCATGAAGTTAAGACAAAAATCTGGACTCAAACATGAAGAGCACTTACGTCCATGTTTTGGATTGTTTAAGAAAGTTTTTCTTGAACAGTGAGATGAACCACTGGTAAACTAAAACAATTTTCCTTCTTAAGCCTATTTTGGGCAGTTTAAGTTGAAATAAGAACTCCAAGTGTATTTTGTAGGTCAAACAGAGCTTCTGTGTTATCTGGAAAGGGTCTTGGCTAGACTGTATGGACAGAAAGTAATCTTGTAATAAGATTATCACTTTATTCAGCCCCCTCCATGCCATCTCTTTACGTTTGCTGTTTCCATTTTTAATGGCTAGCTAAAAATTATTACAATACTTTTTTAAAAATTGCAAAATCGGAGACAGCTTTGGGAGCAACGCTACAACGTAGCTGAACTCAACCATGATGACAGTATATTTATCACGGTCTGGGGCAAGGTAAGCTTCTATTTGTCCTGGGACAACAAATATGCAGTACAAGGATAAGGACCTAGTCATTTAAATGAGGTTGTAAGCCGACATTATTAGTGACGACTTCGTTTTTCAGAGGGAGACTATCATCTGTATGGAGTGTCAGAGGGATACTATTATCTGTACGGAGTGGCCTGCTCCAAATACGAATGCAACCGAGTATATTTGGAGTTCCCTCTAGCATGCTGTTTTAATTCGACCTATTCAGTCAGTGATCTTCACAAGCTTGAAGATACATTTTTGGAGTATAGGACCGCTTGCCACAGATTAACATCCAGAGACTTATAGGGAGCAAGCGAGGACAATGCTAGGCAGTTACCAATGGTTTTCAAAGTACTTGTTATTTATGAGATCTGTTTCGCTATTTGTTGTTTTCTGAACAACTGAAAAATATTTCTATTTTTGAGAGGCATCCTTTAACATGTTAATTAGCGTGAAAGGATGTTTGTAGAAAGTGAGTACAGACTGTGTTAGAGATAGGCATGTTTGTAGAAAGTGAGTACAGACTGTGTTAGAGATAGGCATGTTTGTAGAAAGTGAGTACAGACTGTGTTTGAGATAGGCATGTTTGTAGGAAGTGAGTACAGACTGTGTTTGAGATAGGCATGTTTGTAGGAAGTGAGTACAGACTGTGTTGAGATAGGCATGTTTGTAGGAAGTGAGTACAGACTGTGTTTGAGATAGGCATGTTTGTAGGAAGTGAGTACAGACTGTGTTTGAGATAATGTAAAAGAAGTAAAATACACATTATCACCTGGCTACTAGTCATTTGTTGCTTACTATATTTGTTTCGAAAATTGATCCTTAGCTTGAGTAGAATATATATGTTTGTGTTTTATTCCCAAGGTGCTTTTGAAACTAGCATTTGTCTTAATTTAAGTTTGAAACTTGCAAGAGAAAAGAACGAATTGTTAAAAAATGTCTTTACTATACAGTAGTACCTAAATTGGTAACGCCTGAGTTTAAGAATGTAATATTAAGTTTAGCTTTATTGGTCACATTCCACATGTGGTAGCAGAACCTCCAACTTGCTAGATTCTGACCAGGCTGTGACTCATTGTCCTTATTGTCATAGGGTTAGATGAAGAGATAATGAAGCCTGCAATTGAGGAAAGTTCATCACCAAATTTTGAAGTTTTAAGTATCAAAATAATTCCTCAAATATAGAAAACCCAATTTCCCATCAATTGTTATTCTTCCAACATGCAATATTACACATTCCAGAAAGAAACACACTTATAAATTACTATCAAAATTAACAAAGAATTCATATTTAACTAAATCTATAGGTTGGGGTGGGTTGCCTCAGCAAATGTTACTTTTTATCCTTCTGAAACACCTAATTACTTAACACTAAACAACACCGTGAAAAATTGAATTGCTTTTTGAATATAATTAGTTTTAGAAATATAATATTCAAAGTTTTGTTACTTCGACGTCTGACATGTTTTTATTACTGTTTATGTATATACAAGTACTTTTCCACAATAATTTTAATTATTAATAATTTATAGTCATTATATCAATAGCATAGTTGATTTTGTTCTTGTCCCTGGTGGATGTTTCCGGAATTATGATGCTAGGATCAGTGGTAGACAGAACGAAGATAGAAAGCACATATCTTAACATATCATTGATTAAGAGAAATGTTCACCAGGATCATTACGATCTAAGATATCGTTAACAGCGAGATGGTTACCGAACTGGTGGAACAAGGCATTCGAATCATCATGAATAGTATAGTTTTAAAATTATATTCAATTAGCTATGCTCGTTACTAGATATATATATATATATGTAGGTAGCTTGATTTGATCAGAAGTTCATATTGATTATACATATATTTTCGTATGTGTAACTTTATATTAAAGCTGACTAAAGACTTTACTGTTCCACTAACTTTTCACAACGTGAAGTATTCACTGCTTCTAAAACAGCACCCTATCAAGAACCAGCTGTTTCTAAGAGGAGAGTGCTCTGGTGTCAGGTTACGGCAGTCAAACCAGAACTAATTTTCCTCACCAGGAGGGGGCTTCAACTAGTATACGCCACACCCTCCAAACTTTGTACAAAATGCAGGATTTTTTAAGAAAAAAGAGAAACTTCAATTTCGTGTCATCGTGGCTATCGAGGAGTTTAAATGTCATTATGTAACTGTCAATCACTCGCGTATATTTTTTCGCACGTGTACAGTTTCATTGCTAATGATTGCTTGTGAAATTCTACCTATTTTCGTGATTTCTACGGCCCTGTACACATAGTTAGAGATAATAATGAAAATGGCAGATTTTATTTTGCATATTTTTATAGAATTATTTAATTTACAGGAAGGACATAAAAAATATATTTTGATATTCTATAACAATTACTCATTTCCCAGCAGTAAAAAAAGGATAATACAAACAAAGAAGACTTTCATCTAAATGCTAAAGTAACATCCGGTCTGAACATTATTTTCATTGTCAGGTATTCATCATGTCTTTGCTTAAAGATCAGACACACGAGATTGTGCTTGGTAAACTACTATAAAACCACGTAACTCTTTAATGGTATAGGGGAAGTCCATTATACATGTGAAATGATTTGTAGCTGTAAGCGATTCACCCACTAGATCAAATTTGCCACTTCTCTATGCTATGATCAGTAAGCGATTGATCCACAAGACTTACTTTGCCACTTCCCTGTGCTATGATCAGTAAGCGATTGATCCACAAGACTTACTTTGCCACTTCTCTGTGCCATGATCAGTGATTTTTCAGACCGGGTTTTCATGTAATCCTCCTCCTCTTTTAGGTCAGGCGTGACCTAGGGGTAGTGTGCCTGGACTGTGAATCCGAGAGTTTATGTTTTGTCTTGTTATTTAAATTAAGCGTTGCGCACTTTGGGCTGATGTTGCGCTGTAAGAATGACGATCAAATTTCACTATTTGGTCAGACAAGAGTAGTTCAAGAGTTGGCAGTGGGTGCTATT
>NW_013667432.1:71408-72408 GCF_000517525.1 Limulus polyphemus
ATGGCTAGCTGCTTTCCCTCTAGTCTTACACTGCTAAATTAGGGACTGCTAGCGCAAATAGCCTTCGAGTAGCTTTGAGCGAAATTCAAAACAAACAAACCTATCGTCATAGTTCGCGCTTCCATTTGAGGGCTCGCTTCACAGTTGGCGCGCCACGGGTCTAGACTATAACTTCCAAATTACTAGTGCAAATAGCCCTCGAGTAAATTTGCGAAAATATAAAAAAACAAAAACATTCTAGGAAAAAAAAAAAGAATCTTCCAGAAATATTTCATTTATTTGCCTTTACCCAAAAATTAGTTATCTAAAATCCTAGCCAGTGGTAAAAACAGCAACTACATGAGCTGTAGGTTTCTTAAACGGTGATAGTGTTTTTCAGACTTACGCAAATACTACTCACATTGAAACGTGGTGGGCAGAGCACAGATAGCCCATCGTGTAGCTTTGTGCTTAATTACAAACAATTGCTAAGTTATATTTCGTAAAGGGGGGGGAAACAAAAAATGATCAATGAATCCAGTTTTTCCTGTTAAATCTATTATCCCTTGAGATAGAGGCCAGAACTTACCGTCGTAAAGCAACATTCAAAATGATTCAAAAGCTAGGTACTTGAATTCACATCACAAAAGAAAGTTCTTTGTTGTGTAAACTTTAGTAACCTCATTGAATTATTCAATTTATTATATAGTTTGAATAAAGTTTAACTCATGACATTCTAGATCATTGACTTGTATAAAAATTATAAGGCTTTAAAAGTCCCACATGTGGTAAAACAGGTTTGATAATCCGGGTAACTTTTTGCTGTTCTTATACATTTAACGGAATTCTAAACTGAACCTGGAGGTTTCGGTTTTTATTACCCTCATTTGTATTTCCCTAGAAAATAATTTGCATTTGATGAAGTATCTAAAGAGAGAATTCATGATATTGGCACTATCTTAAAGAATGAAATAAAAACTTGTTTGTTTGTTTTGAATTTCGCGCAAAGCTACACGAGGGC
>NW_013667432.1:73191-78595 GCF_000517525.1 Limulus polyphemus
ACATAATAACTACTCAAAATTAAGACGAGCTATCACTTCGTGTAACACATAACAACTACTTAAAATTAATACAAGCTATCACTTCGTGTAACACATAATAACTACTCAAAATTAATACGAGCTATCACTTCGTGTAACACATAACAACTACTTAAAATTAATACAAGCTATCACTTCGTGTAACACATAATAACTACTCAAAATTAATACGAGCTATCACTTCGTGTAACACATAACAACTACTTAAAATTAATACAAGCTATCACTTCGTGTAACACATAATAACTACTCAAAATAATTACAAGCTATCACTTCGTGTAACACATAACAACTACTTAAAATTAATAATGGCTATCACTTCGTGAAACACATAATAACTACTTAAAATTAATACGAGCTATCACTTCGTGTAACACATAAAAACTACTTAAAATTAATACAAGCTATCACTTCGTGTAACACATAATAACTAATTAAAATAATTACAAGATATCACTTCGTGTAACACATAATAACTACTTAAAATTAATACAAGCTATCACTTCGTGTAACACATAATAACTACTTAAAATTAATACAAGCTATCACTTCGTGTAACACATAACAACTATCTAAAATTAATACAAGCTATCAGATTGTTTGTCTGGGTTTATAAGCTGTTCGTGTACAGGAAACAGTTCGTGTACTACACAATTTGCATCAATCCCATCGAACGTTTTGGTGAGCCCGACAATTTGTATTCGAGGTGTGCGTCCATTCCTTACAATACTGGAACCGTATACCTTATTTTTTCAAACAAATGAGGCAACTTTTGTGTCAATGAACTTACAGCAACAGGTTTTGTTTCCACAAAGGTCACTATTAACTATGCAGCAGGAATCGTCATTTTCTACGTGTTTTAGGCTACCTAATTTAAGGTTCGTCGACTGAAGTCGGTATTCTTGTTTTTCCCATTCTTAAACATGGCATCCAGTATAGATCTATGCAATTATGACCCTTCTCGTAACCACCCACTTCAAGAAATTATTTTTGTATTTAGTTCCTTGTGTTAATTCAATATATAACTGGAACGATGAACTGTCAGGCATGACGTTTTTCTTGCTGTTTACATATTCATTCGAAACGTGAGAAATGGCGACATGATGAAATTTGCCCTTTAAGATAACCTAACGTTTTCATTCCTCGGAGCTAAGATATGGGTTGTAATTCTAATAAATTAATACACATGAATCTAACAAGAATAATGATTTCAAAATTATTTTGCTTCGTCGGGTTTGTTTCTAAGAGTGAATTATTGACTATTTGATTTCTGTACGGTAATTTAACTTGTTGCCTTTGTTCTTCAGCGTACGTCATGTGAATGAGACATAGCGTGTCAAAACAGAATTAAATATTTCTTGAGATTCTCGTTAATTTTTATACACAAATGATGGGATAATCAAGTCCACTGTAACTTCCAGTCTCCCTTAACAAGCAGAAAACTGATCACTAAATTAAGTCATCTTGTTGAATTTCGGATTTCTGTTTAATTGGTATAGGACTTATTTTCAGCTTTCTGACAAAACATGGAGTTTTTCAGAGTTTATAACTTTATTAGAGGAATACTGGATGTGTGTCTGACTATTCAAATCTCATGTTTTACTGTCCTCAGAATTCAAAACGAAACATTCTGATGCATCAACTTTATCAATTCCTGCAATTAGCTCATCCCTCACCTCTTTCTTTTTAAAAAGAGAAAACAAGATATTTCAGCGAAAACTCATAAATCCCTAGAACAATCATAGCCATTTTCTGAACTCTCGAACAACTCAATGTCCTTCGTAATATAAAGGAAACCAAAACGACACATAATTCTGCTAATGAGGCCTAACTTTCACGGGTCATTTTTCAAGTTTTCTATGATTTTGCTGTCCGGAGTATGAAGATACGTCACTGTCCAAGTTAACATTTTTAGAAAAAAAGAAACAAAACGTTTAACTCAAAGTCATCCAATGATTCATAGACTTTACGCTATCCTTATTCCGGGAAATGAAATGAATCTTACGTAAGGTGTACACAGCAGGGATAAAACTTCTGTTCTTTTAAAACTTTATCTTTTAGAAATGAGGGAACTATATTAAATTAATCTGAGACTTTATTTAGCTTTCACCTATCAAACATTTTACGTTAGTTACAAAACTTCCATCAGATACACCAATGAAACGAATATCCTAAAATGAAGCGTTTGTTTTAAATATTTGCACAAGGCCTACAAGGGCTATCAGCACTAACCATCGGTTTGGTTGAACAACACCCACAGCCAACTGTTGAACTTTTCTTGTCTTGCCAAACAGTAGAGTTTTACGTGTTTTTTTTTAATTTACTCCTTTGCTTTTCAGAGTAAAGCCACATTGAGTTATCTTGTTTTGTCCACCGCGGGGAATCGAACCTCGGACTTAAGTGTTGTAAGTTCTTAAACTTACCGCTGTCTCACTGGGGACTTTTAGTCTACTCTTAGGAAATCGGAGTTTTTAGATGTTTGTGTATTATAATGGGGATGAGGGGGCATATTAATAATACATTATGTGAGTGTGTTCAACGTCCATTTATGAAGTTTAATTATGATTTTTCTGTGTTTAATTTACTTAATTTTTTTTCTTGATTGTATGTTATACCTAAAGAGTTATTAATATCTTCAGTTTCATTTTGTTTTTTAGCAGATCGAGTTTGTACCATTTGACAAACATTTTGTTACAGTATACATACATACACATACCTACATTTAAAACTGTTGGATGGGGGGGGGTAAATTTGGTTGATTTAATTTGAACACGTTATATTTTAAAAATTTATAAATATGTTTTAAACAATATTTTGGAATTCTATAGCACTAGATCTCCGTTAGTTTCTCCAAAAATTGAGACCCCCCAGGTGGCACAGCGGTATATTTGCAGACTACAACGCTAGAAACCGAGTTTCGACACCCGTGTTCGGCTGAGTATAGATAGCCCATTGTGTAGCTTTGTGCTTAACTACAAACAAACAAATAAAAAAAGGAAACTTTTTTTCGGACTTGAAGTAATATATATCGGAGATAATCTCTGTTAATTTTTGGAAGAGCAGAAAACAATATAATTCCATATTCACAAGAATTCTTTAGATGTTTTGAAATATCACATTTTTTTTCTAGGTCAGGTATTTGTTTCTGAATTATATAGTTTCTTCGTATATAAGATGCAAATTGAAGTAAAAATTTAACCCTCAAATTACTTACTCGTTTACATACTCATTCATTACCACATATTCCATCATACCGAGTAATTTTATGTTCCACCTGTTAAAAGTTTTAGTGTGAAGAACTGACCCAAAACAATTGACGAAAGTACTCATTTTTCAATGTAGAATACCCAAGAAACTCCAACAGTAACTTGTAAGATTAAATCTGATGTTGATAGTATTTGTGTTTAATTGTTTTGGTTGACTTGTACATTATTAGGGACCTTGAAACTAACAAAGTACATAAATAGTCTAAAAATTGTGGTTAAAAAGCCGCTGGTCCTCTTCAGTAATATTATGGGTTAAGAAGCACAAATACAGTTTTTAAAAGATGAGACATAAGTTTATGAATTTCCAATTTAAGGAATTTTTTAACAAAGTTAAAAAAATTAATGTTTTATTTAAACTTCATTTACTTAAAAACCTGAATGGTTAGAACAGTAATAGTGTCTTATTGCATCATAGTTAATTATATGTATCAACTTAATCAGCTTCGTTTTGTTCTTTTCCTAAATACGTCAAATGATTTTTTTGATAAGTTTGTCCTCTTATCAGCTTACTGATCCTAAGAAGAGAGCCCAAGTTATTGTATCTTCTTTCTGTATAGTACCAAATACGCTCCAGTTTGCTACAGATCTGTCTTCGTTTGTTGGGACATTTAACGGATGAGACATTTAATATGGTGAGAACTCATATTAGCTCTGTTGAATTATCTTCGTTTCATAATTGAATTTTTGTACATTGCCTTATAATGCTGTGATGTCCAAAACTTACCACTCCTTCATGCATGCTTTCCATATGCTTCTAGTGCACATGAACGATATTTCCCTGCACTCATATCAGTAGTCCCATTGCACAGAAGTCCATAGGCAACTTTTCTGTTTGTTTTCATATAAGATAAGATGAACAACCATTTCATTCCCCATCTGCTTGAGGTATGCCACAGTTCAACGGGAGGAATGGTTGGAAGCTTTAACTTGGTGAACCTGATGGACTCGTTTCTAGACGGAGATCCTTCTTGATTATGCCTTGGACATGTGGATGGTTTTTGCTACTGGCCTTTGTGTTCGTGATTCTTACCTGTTACAAAACACTGTATTCTGCTTACGAGAGCAGGAGTACGACTTATCAGTACAAGGGATTTTCATATCTTAGGAATTCTCAATACCAGTTACGTACATATCTGTATGGTTGAGTCGGAAAGGGCTGTTATACATCATTCTCAAAAGCGATCAATTTTATGCGACACCACACTACCCGAAATGACAAACAGTGTCAAACTGTACTTTTGGTAATGTCATTTCACTGCGACTTTATAATGTATAATACATTATCTATAAAATGTTGTGGTTGTCACGTGACTTTCTGCTTTGCATATTCAGAATTGTTTTAATGTAACGTATTCAATCCTATATATCTACGTCCATTTGCGGTGTGTAAACTCTCACTGTACTAACAGATGACTAAAAAAATATTGATATATTTAGTTTGTCTGCTTTCAGATATAGTGTATGGGTTGTCTAGGCATGTTCATTTCTAAGCTGGCGACATTAGCAATTAAATGTATTTATGATCAGTTTGATTAAATTAAATGTGGATACAAAGTTTGCATCTGTTATGGTTAATCAGTTCTCGGACTGCCGTGAAATACTGGTTGGAAAAAACTGTGTTCATTTGAAGCCATTTTATCATAGACGATACATTCGCTTTTATTTAGCCATGTTAATGAATTACTGCAGTGTTTGAAAAGTAAACACCCACATGTTTACATTAAAGTTAGCATGCTAACACAGTCCCATTTAAAGTTTACCTTTTTATTGGAATTTCAGTACATAATGAAAGAGGTGATTTTAATATTGGATATCTCAAACCTACATTCTCAGAGCTGTATGCTCATTTTGAGAGTTTGTTCTTACAGTATTCAAAGTCAACTTGATGAAAGCTCTCGTGAATCAGAGTTCCTGGATTTTAAGTAGTTATTATGTGTTACACGAAGTGATAGCTTGTAATTATTTTAAGTAGTTATTATGTGTTACACGAAGTGATAGCTTGTATTAATTTTGAGTAGTTATTATGTGTTACACGAAGGACTTAAAGTGGAAGTTTTCAGCTGATATCTAAATGCGACCACTTCCACATACGTACAAGC
>NW_013667432.1:79538-82789 GCF_000517525.1 Limulus polyphemus
TTGTGAGCGTCTTATATATATATACCAGACTAAAATATATCTAGTAAATGCTAGGGCATTCTTGAAGGAACATGATATTTCTAGATATACGTGGCGTGATACTAGTCACGTGACCTCGCTGACGCAACAATATATATTCTTTTTTGCTAACCTGAAGTTTATTTGTTATTTACAATTATCATTTACGAAACAATTCCGTATTCTTGAAAGCAAAGCTTCAAAACTTCAGCGAGTGTATCTTGATTTCTGTAAACAAAATAGAAATACACGTTTTTATAACCTACTAAGTTCTTAGAACTGAAAAATATTTATTGTGTCTGCAAACAATGTTTAATTTCTTGCCTAAGAAACTAAGAACAAAATATTCATATTATCAAGTTGTTTATTTGATGTTTTCTCTATAAGTAATCTTATTGATGAGTTGCCTCCAGTAGCACAGCGGCATGTCTGCGGACTTATATCGCTAGAATCCGGGTTTCGATACCCGTGGTGGGCAGAGCACAGATAGCCCTTTCCGTAGCTTTGTGCTTAACTACAAACAAGCCATTTCGCAGTTTTTAATTTCGTAAACGGAAACTATCATTTTTCTGGTATTATACAGAGTATGGTGTAATTGTGTAAGCGCTGAGAAACAAAAAATATAACAGGCAAAGTGAATGGGAACACAAACCCTTTATTGTGTAAAACATTAACTGTGAAAGCCATGTGTTGATAATTTACACTTTAATTATTTGTCATTCAACCAATCATTGCTTGTGTTTCGAGAATTATTTCCTCGTTTTGTTTGCTGTTTTAACAACAATTGAAATATCAAGAATCAGTTGCAGGATTAGGACGTATAAAATATATGTCTGTATTTCTGCTGGGTAGCTATCGTATGAATATTCTGATATGTATCATAGCTATACTATTAACAGCTTAAGTGATACTTTATATATAAATTTAAAAGACTAAATATCTTAGCAAATGTGATTTTATAGCAGACACAAGATACTAAACACCCAAGAAAAAAAGTGTAAAAACATTGATGTTAGCTAGACTCAAGGAACCTGAATAATGTGTTAAGCTTAAGTTTCCGGAGCTTGTAATGTCTGTTTTGATCACTTAGCTACTGTAAGAGAGTGCCAGTCACACAGAAATATATAGCTTGTATCTACTGAGTCATCGAAATACTCAATAATTACGTTAAAAGATACTTGAAGTACACAACAATTATGTTAACAGATACTTGAAGTACTCAACAATTATGTTAACAGATAATTGAAGTACACAACAATTATGTCAACAGATACTTGAAGTGCTCAACAATTATGTTAACAGATACTTGAAGTACTCAACAATTATGTTAACAGATAATTGAAGTACACAACAATTATGTCAACAGATACTTGAAGTACACAACAATTATTTTAACAGATACTTGAAGTACACAACAATTATGTCAACAGATACTTGAAGTACTCAACAACTATGTCAACAGATACTTGAAGTACACAACAATTATTATAACAGATACTTGAAGTACACAACAATTATTTTAACAGATACTTGAAGTGCTCAACAATTATATTAACAGATACTTGAAGTACTCAACAATTATGTCAACAGATACTTGAAGTACACAACAGTTATGTCAACAGATATTTGAAGTACACAACAATTATGTTAACAGATACTTGAAGTGCTCAACAATTATGTTAACAGATACTTGAAGTACTCAACAATTATGTTAACAGATACTTGAAGTACACAACAGTTATGTTAACAGATACTTGTTGGCATGCTGTCGCACTTCAACGTTTACCTCAAGAGAGCTGAAAACACGTGTCGATAATATACGTGTGTTTCACAGCGGATCATATAGAAACTCTAGTGAAATGACAGGAGCTTTATAAAAATATACTTCACTAACACTTGCCTTAAGAACTCTCTCTTCGAGTGGAAAACAGTTGTTTGTTATTATATAAGTAAAACAGAAAAAAAGTCCACACAGGATTATAAAAGGGAGTCTTAAAGATATGATGTAGGCGTCCATATATTTTTAGTATTCTGAGCACAAAGCTTTATGTTCATTGCTATAGTTTAATTAAAAAAAAACCCACGTTGTTTCATCCTGAAACCGACAGTAGATAATATAATTTTTTGAGGGGGATGGGAATGAAGTTTTAAAAATACATTTACGTTTATTAATTGCCTTTTATATTACAACTCAGTTCTAATTCTAACTATAGAACGTTATTACGTCAAATAGTTAAAATATTTCTTGTAGTTCAAATAATACTTTACGAATAACCATACGTCAAAGTAATTTCATAATGAAAAAAAAAAACAATACAAAATTCACATCCGAATGAGATATACAGAGTGTGGAAGTGTTCTTATAGATTTATCTTTTTATTTGCCCTCGTGATTTAGGGAGAAGTGCGGACAGGTTTATTATAATAAGGGCGAGGCCTTCAGACACTAATGGCTATACTAAATTACGAGTAAGCCCTTCGAATGCTAATTACCTTCTTACGAGAGAATAGAGTGTCTGCAATTAAGACTTGTTGTTAATATTTTATTTTCATTTTCCCAATTTCAAGATGAATAACGTTGTCAGATGGTACCTCGTGATTTAATTATACATATTTAGGGCTAACATTTTCTTAATTCCACGATCGTTTTCAATGAAAGACTTATGAGGTAGGTCCAAACGTTTCTCAAATTCAGTAATTAACAAGAAAGCAACAACACGAGGTATGTTTGTGATAGTATGGTTAATAAATTGTGGTCTTCTCTAGTTTTGTTTAGAAAGCATTTAACATAATTTTACGTATTATACTTTATGTAAATTCATATTGTTTCAAACAGTTGATTCAAAATTTGTGTATGTATTTATATATTGTTACGTATTAGAATTTCAAATAGTCTAAAAGTTTTACACCGTGACATTATGTAATGTTTTTGTAAAAATACTAATGTCCAATGAGAATCCACTGAAGTTGTAATGTTCGAATTTTGTAAATGCTCCTGGTCGAATATCTGAAGTTTTCCAATTAATAAGCATTATAACAATCACAGTTGTAGCTTCCGAAGCTTAAAGCACACTGACTATAGCAAGCTAATAATAGATACTCCTCTTTTTTGGCGCGTCGCGTTTGTTATATTTATAGGCACGTGGAGGCTTTCCAGAAAATTCAGATTATGTAATAATACAAAGCTATATTTAAGCGTTTACGTACATACATATATTGTTGATTTTTACTACT
>NW_013667432.1:82799-87608 GCF_000517525.1 Limulus polyphemus
TAATAAATTCGTCACCATATCTATGTCACACAATTAACATATTGACCTCATATTTTTCCAGTAGACTTTTATGTATGTAGGAACTAACTCTGTGTAGGAGAATGAACTCTCACGTAACTTACTTAGAATTCGTAATTTCTTAATAATGTGTTATAAAACCTACTGAGCCTTTTTGTTATATATATATATATATATATATAGAATCAAGCTCATATAATGGAAAACATAAAAAACCTTCGTGACCTGTGTAGTCTTGTGGCTGAATATTGGTAAGGTAAGAATGGGTTTATCCTAAATAGAAAAACGTGACTTTTTTATTTTCGCGCACCACTTTAATTTCTTTCGGTCTTGTAATAGATTCTGAGACCTTAAGGTCGTACAACGTGACGGCTCTCGCATAAAATTCGCAAGCTTGAACGTACTTAGTGCAATGACCCAAATTCTTAACAATACGAATGTCTGTAGCTCGGTATTTTACAGAATTATTATGTAATGCACATGACATTATATTATTACCTTACTGCCAAAAATATAGAATAAGGCTACATTACGCATGCTTTTCTAACGTCATATTCTTGGAAAGATGAATTCCAGAATGTTTTAGAAAAGCTTATCACCACCAACTTTAGCTAATGCACAATTTTGTCCAACAGTTTGTAAACTAAATGAATGGTATTTTAACAATACATTGTGAAAAGTCAAATCAGGAATGTATTTCCAGTATCAACACTATTTTAAAAGGCATGATTATAGTGAGAAAGTAACCTGCCGCCGTACGTTCTTAAAGACTGCTTAAAAGCAATTGGCAACTAGAATGAAACAAAATACAAGGTGATATACATGAAATTGTTTTTATTAATTTAACACTCAGACTATTGGTGCTAAGACGAAGTTTTCAGCTCGACTGTCAGCTCCACACCTTCGCTTATAGAAAACCTTTAAAGTTGAAGATGAAAATGATATTTTAATGAAAAAGAAGAGAGTATTAGCATGTTTTTGTTAGGCTGAGATATTCCGTTCTTGAAATAACACACCAAGGCCTCGCACATGATGTCAACGTTTACAGTTTTGTTGTTACAAAACATTCAAAAATGGTGTTTTGCTCTTTCTCGCCTGAAGACATCACGGTGAAACCTAAGGATATTTATGTTATTTTTAAGTCTAATATTTGAATAGATTTAAAGTAATTATAGTAGAGACATATCTACCAATTTACATTTGCTTACTTTCAAGGGACTTTTCGTACTTTTTGGCTCTGAAAAGCTTGCATTGCAAATTCTACACTTCTCAAACACCGTCTGCTGTAGATGGAGTTTTCTGTGTGTACTATAAACACACCAGTTGTTAGGAAGAAGGTTTTAGTAGCTCAGAATCAGACAGAAATTTTTACATTTTACATCAAAATTTTTAATAACTAGTTGTGTCCTATCCTTATAAAGAACCCCTGGTAAGTAAGACAATAAATACATTTGCTTTATAAAAAGAAAAAAAAAACAATTTAAAATTGTCCGAGAAATAGCGAAACATCTACAGGTCATAAATCATTTATTTCATATCAAACACTTACATGCACTTCGTTGTGAGGGTGGGAGGGGAGTGATGGTTCATAGTAGTCAGTGTTTCCTGGACAATGAATTCGCGGACTTGTTGCTGACAACGCTAAAATTCGATATTACATTCCCCGTGGTAGACAGAGCGCAGATAGACCATTGTGTAGCTTTGCATTAAAACGAAGAAACAAAGTTTCTAGGGCATGTGTTTAAACGTATGGACGGATAGCGCTAGTAACCCTTTTAGTGCTTAGCGTGAAATTCTAGAAACAAGTAAGCAAACAAATATACCATTATTATCAGTTAGGGAAAAATATACCATTGTTATCAGTTAGGGAAAAATATACCATTATTATCAGTTAGGGAAAAATATACCATTATTATCAGTTAGGGGAACATATACCATTGTTATCAGTTAGGGAAAATATACCATTATTATCAGTTAGGAGAAAATATGCCATTGTTATCAGTTAGGGGGAACAATACCATTATTATCAGTTAGGGAAAAATATACCATTGTTATCAGTTAGGGGAAATATACCATTATTATCAGTTAAGAGAAAATATACCATTGTTATCAGTTAGGGGAAACTATACCATTGTTATCAGTTAGGGAAAAATATTCCATTATTATCAGTTAGGGGGAAAATATACCATTGTTATCAGTTAGGGAACAAATATACCATTATTATCAGTTAGGGAAAAATATACCATTGTTATCAGTTAGGGAAAAATATACCATTATTATCAGTTAGGGAAAAATATACCATTGTTATCAGTTAGGGAAAAATATACCATTGTTATCAGTTAGGGGAAAATATACCATTATTATCAGTTAGGGGAAAATATACCATTGCTATCAGTTAGGGGAAAATATACCATTGTTATCAGTTAGGGGGAAATATACCATTATTATCAGTTAGAGGGAAAATATACCATTGTTATCAGTTAGGGAAAAATATACCATTATTATCAGTTAGGAGAAAATATACCATTGTTATCAGTTAGGGGAAACTATACCATTGTTATCAGTTAGGGGGAAAATATACCATTGTTATCAGTTAGGGAAAATATCCATTACTATCAGTTAGGGAAAAATATATCATTATTATCAGTTAGGGAAAAATATACCATTATTATCAGTTAGGGGAACATATACCATTGTTATCAGTTAGGGAAAAATATACCATTATTATCAGTTAGAGGGAAAATATACCATTATTATCAGTTAGGGAAAAATATACCATTGTTATCAGTTAGGGAAAATATACCATTGTTATCAGTTAGGGAAAAATATACCATTGTTATCAGTTAGGGAAAAATATTCCATTATTATCAGTTAGGGGGAAAATATACCATTGTTATCAGTTAGGGAAAAATATATCATTATTATCAGTTAGGGGGAAAATATACCATTATTATCAGTTAGGGGGAAAATATACCATTATTATCAGTTAGGGGAAAATATACCATTGTTATCAGTTAGGGAAAACGAAAAGTTTACTTTTATATTGATCAGTATCAACTAGACATAAATTATTAAAAAAATTGTTTAAAACTATATATATGATGTAGTATAATTTAAAAATATTATCATTAATCTGTTTTTTGTAAACGCAAAGCTACACAATGGGCTAGCTGTGCTTTGCCTATCGCGGGTATCGAAACGTGATTTTTAGCGTAACGTACACAAGCTCACAGACTTACCGTTAAGCCACTGAGGAACTGTCGATAAATAACATTTTTCAGTTGTTGATTCGTAAAGAAGGTATTATTTATGTTACTTTCATTTTATGTGGAAAATGTTTTTTTGGTTATTTATGGTTAAAAAATTTTTTGGTTATTTATGGTTAAAAATGTTTTTTGGTTATTTATGGTTAAAGAAATGTTTTTTGGTTATTTATGGTTAAAGTATTTCACGCTCAGATGATTAAAGAGTTGTGTAAAAAGTAAAGTGTAAATAATGGTTTCGCCAACTTAAAAGAGCCGTGTTTCGAGCAACAAATGAAACACTGTTATCATATATTACAGCAAAATGTATATATATATAAGTGTTCATCACAAGTAAAAAACACAAATACATATAAATATCCATGTTAAAATTTAATCGAATTTCAAAAAGAAACTAAATGAAGAAAAACAACAACTTTAATCAAATATAAGTAGATGTTTTCCATCGGGACTCAACCGAAAAACATAGTCTAGTTGTAAATCCATTGAAGCAGCAATATTTAAGTATTTTGTTTTTTCACATCGTTCGTTTGTTTGTCATTAAGAACAAAGATAAACAAGGGGGTATCTATGCTGTGCCCACTACAGGTATTCAAACTCGGTTTTTAGAGCTATAATCTCACAGACTTAGCGCTGAGCCACTGAGGGGCTTCTCATACTGTAAATATAACAATACATATTCGTAGCGTCGACTTGTTATGACTCTCAATTCACATAGATATACAGAAGAACGATTTTTTTTCACCACGGTTTACTTAGTTATCTCAAAAATACTCTATGGTCTGTTTTCATCCAAAACAATAAGAAAATCAAAAAGAATCTACATTCACATTTTATTAAGAACAATGTCCTGTGGGCTGTACTTGTATTCTCATATCAGAACAGACATTCCCAGCCTGGGGTACATTTGCACTTCTCAGGGGGTACATAGGAGTCTGAGAGTACAACCATGGTTTACACTTTCCTCTTTATCGTTGTGCAGAAAGTCAAAAAGTGGAAGCCACTTGAAAAGTGATAATGAGCTAAAAATATACCTTTTGATCAATTTTTGTATTTCTTCCTAAAATAATGTAAAAACACCTTATCATAAAGTAATTTACCGCATATTCCTTTAATGTAATGAGAATGTTTAATACAGTGGGAATCGAATCTCTAATTATGTGGCAGGTAAGCAGTCATCCTTGAACTAAGGAGAACCAAAAGGTTCGTGATGGGCTAAAAAGAACCAATTGCTTTGCAGAAAACAGGTTATAGTTCGTCCACCTATTTATCTAAGATCAATAGTAAACCCTTACGCTTGTTGCATGGAAGCAGGAGTGAAAGCCATGTTCATTCGAGTTGTGATACATTATCTATACTATTATTCTGCTTGTTTGTATGTACGATCGTTACGCTTTCTGACTGAGAACCTGTTGCATAAGCATGCGTAGTTAGAACGTCCCCCCCCCAAGAAAAACCGCGCATGCGCATTATTCACTCGACGACAAACTGAGAGCTGCAAAGCTCAGTGATCAAGTCGCTACAATTG
>NW_013667432.1:88619-89281 GCF_000517525.1 Limulus polyphemus
ATAAAGATATTAATTTGGCCAGAAATGTTTTGCGGGTCTCTGCTAGTTGGTATTATTCTTTTAATAATAACAGGTAAATAATAATTATAATATTCACAGAAACCATTGTTTTATACTTCTAAAATAAAGGTTCTAAAATTGTTAACAGAAATCATCCATTTAAAATAAATGCACGGGTATATCTGATTTATACATTCACATTGCACACAGGCTGACAGAAAATCAACGAGGTTTGGATGCTGAAAGTCAAATGTTATCTGTGCAGGAGAAATTTAAGTGTGTGTATGTGGTATCTAGCTTTGGACCACCCTGCATAGTGTAGTTTTCCCGGGTTTCTTTCAGAAGAACTGAAAGTTGATGGCTCCTCAGAAAAAGAATTACCACCTGGTTATCTGTAGATTTATATCACACGAAGCTTTACTTAATTAATATTCTCCCGATTACAAAGTAAATGCCAACTCCCTGTAAACTCAAGAAGGTACATGTACATTCCGTACATAGTTCTATTTTCTTGTGGCCCGGCATGGCCAGGTGGTTAGGGCGCTCGACTCGCAATCTGAGGTTCGCGGGTTCGAATCCCCGTCACACCAAACATGCTCGCCCTTTCAGCCGTGGGGGCGTTATAATGTGACGGTCAATCCCACTATTCGTTGGTAAAAGAG
>NW_013667432.1:90258-95132 GCF_000517525.1 Limulus polyphemus
CTCGTGTAGCTTTGCGCGAAATTCTAAAAACCTAAAACCTAACCTTTAAACACAAAAGCAAAAAATATAGTAAACGAAGGCATTAAAATTTCAATGAAAACAATTAATTTCGAATTACTACTGGATTACAGCTTATATTATCTTAACTATATAATCCAACCCAATTAAGAAGTAAGGTCGCGCTATGCTTTTGGGGCACAATTGTAAGAAGGAATGAGCCATTTGTTTTCATTCTGGCTTCAACTGCCTGGTTCATATAGATGCTGATGTTTAGAAACCTTATGTCACACGGCACTATGAGATTCACGAGCAAATACAATATGGGACAATTTAATCAGTGGGGGTATATATATATATATAGTATCTGTAACCAGCATGAGACTCGCAATGTCACGTTGTTATTCTGTTATACAATATATATATGTCAAACCTTTAATGGCAGAACATGGAAGTATATATTTAGTATCTGTAACCAGCATGAAACTCTCAATGTCACGTTGTTATTCTGTTATACAATGTATATATGTCAAACCTTTAATGGCAGAACATGGAAGTATATATTTAGTATCTGTAACCAGCATGAAACTCTCAATGTCACGTTGTTATTCTGTTATACAATGTATATATATGTCAAACCTTTAATGGCGGAACACGTAATCGTTTTTAATAACTCATATCATCCTTTTGTAAAAGAAAGCAATTCATGTAAAACAAAAAAAAAAATATTCCCGTTTCAGAGAGACCACGTTATCATACGGCGTATGCTTGCGAAGGAAACAACTTGAAAATTTCGTGTGAGAACGGCCAATTAATTCAGCTACTACGTGCCAATTACGGTCGGTTTAGTATAAGCATTTGTAACGAGCAGGGCATTCTAAACTGGAGCGTGAAATGTGCTTCGGAGAAATCGTACTTCGTGATTCATGAAAGGTAAGGAACTTTAAATTTAGGTTTTAATGAACTTTTTTTTTTCGGTTCCGTAGGTGATTAGTAAATACGCCGTTTTGGGTAAACACTTTAGATTGATAGTGTAAGATTAACAAGATAATTCTAAGCCTTTACCCACAGTAACAGCTTATACGTTAGAGAAACTTTTACCCGAGCTGCTTATTTTTTTACAGGATAATTTAATATTTATAATACCGAAGATTTGATAAGCACGCTTCTCTCTAACTCCAAATTTTTATGGTGTTTATTTCGAATTTCATTTTTACAAGTTATTTATGCTCCTGTTACTTGATATATTTCTCCTGTATCGCTGTATTATCAAACAATATCTAATTAATTATGTAATTTAAATACCCGTTTTATTAATCATATTTTTACACGTTGTTATTTTGGTTCATATACCAAATCCCCCTTTTTTTTTACTTTGAATATTTATTTAAGTACGTTTTACCTTATTTTTTGTTTTTATCCTATTAACGTAGTTGTTTTTTTTTAAGTCAACTGGAACGTAACATCTAACTTTGGATCCTTCTTTTAGATGTAATCTTGTTCCCAGCTGTATAGTCAATGTCACAAGTAATACGTTCGGTGATCCCTGTCCGGAAACTTATAAGTATTTAGAAGTGCAATACCAGTGCATGCTAGGTTGGTTTTTATTATTTACTTTTATTTCTATGAGTTTTTAAATATTTTTGTTATTTTTATATTTTTCAAAACAATGAAAAAAAAAAAAGCGAACAGCCTACTTTGTTTTTGCAAGCAGTTGTATTGATAAAAAGTACGACGCAAATATGATTCTTGTTCTACAGTACGACGCCAGCATAATTGTTGTTCTAAAGTACGACATAACTATAATTCTTGTTCTAAAGTACGACACAAGTATAATTCTTGTTCTAAAGTACGACGCAAGTATAATTCTTGTTCTAAAGTACGACGCAAGTATAATTCTTGTTCTAAAGTACGACGCAAGTATAATTCTTGTTCTAAAGTACGACGCAAATATAATTCTTGTTCTAAAGTACGACGCAAGTATAATTCTTGTTCTAAAGTACGACGCAAATATAATTCTTGTTCTAAAGTACGACGTAATATGATTCTTGTTCTAAAGTACGACGCAAGTATAATTCTTGTTCTAAAGTACGGCGCAAGTATAATTCTTGTTCTAAAGTACGACGCAAATATAATTCTTGTTCTAAAGTACGACGCAAATATAATTCTTGTTCTAAAGTACGACGCAAGTATAATTCTTGTTCTAAAGTACGACGCAAATATAATTCTTGTTCTAAAGTACGACGTAAATATGATTCTTGTTCTAAAGTACGACGCAAGTATAATTCTTGTTCTAAAGTACGACGCAAATATAATTCTTGTTATAAAGTACGACGCAAATATAATTCTTGTTCTAAAGTACGACGCAAGTATAATTCTTGTACTAAAGTACGACGTAAGTATAATTCTTGCTCTCCAACATCTTTAAGAAAAATATTTTGTTTCTTTTTTTAATGTTTTTGGTATTTCTTTGAAGATTGCGATGACGCATTAATATTATATTGTCTGAATATATTGAACAAAATCCTACATAAAATACAACAGAGTATGTCATTATCGGCATGGAATAATTGTTTTATTTCAGATGGACAGAAATGACGCATTCAAAACTGTATAATTTATTACTGCTTAAACTTAATGTAAGTTTGAAGTATTACTACCCATTGTAGGCCTAAATTCTATTCGTATCTCCAAAGCTATGATTCAGAATAGACATATCAATTTAGATTCACTGTAGCCTGACAACATATCAATTTAGATCTACTGTAGCCTGACAACATATCAATTTACAAACTATACATATATACACAATGTTGGTAGTGTAAAGATTTGTTATTGATAAATAAATCTAATTTTACCCATTATCGAACGTGGTAAAGATCAATCGTTTTCTCGTTCAGTTTTAGAAAACCTTTACTTTTACCGTAAACAGGCGAACAACAGGAGGTAAAATGTTTTATGTTTTTCGTTCTTGAAGTACCCTTATTTGTACAATGTTCAGAACATTAGAAAGTCGAAGCTAATAGAACATTTATTTTAACATGAATCAAATCTGTGATTTTGTTTTACAACTGACAAGACGTTTATGTTACTTTAAATTTGAATATATTTTATCAATAGGATAAGTGCTCACTGCTGAGTGGTAAGTCTTATGATGTATATACAACTAATACTTTTTGAAGCTGTGCCCTGAAGAAAGGCTGTACTGTACGAGCGTCCAGTAGGACATTTGACGACCCATGTCCAGGGACGACGAAATACCTGGAAGCCCATTATCTTTGTGTTTCAGGTATCCAACAGAAATGAAAGAAACATTTTTGTTGTGTTTTCCGTTTTGGGTGCTGCATGAGGCACGAATATCTCGAACTGGCATGTTTTTGTTTGATTCGAGTATGATAGTTTTTAACCTGCTTTAAGATCAAATATATTATGTTGGCAAGTAAGCATGGTTATGTTAAATGTAAATAAAGTTTCAGTTTCATTACGAATGTATTTCGAGGGCATAAAAATAACAAAAAAAAATGGTGGTTTTATCACTATTCTGACAAATATGACTTCAATATAAATATACCCGGCTACATCATGATGTTTGACTTCACAGAGAAAATAATGTAAACTATGTTTTCTTGCAGTATCCCACTACATCATGATGTTTGACTTCACAGAGAAAATAATGTAAACTATGTTTTCTTGCAGTATCCCACTACATCATGATGTTTGACTTCACAGAGAAAATAATGTAAACTATGTTTTCTTGCAGTATCCCACTACATCATGATGTTTGACTTCACAGAGAAAATAATGTAAACTATGTCTTCTTGCAGTATCCCATATCTGATTAGAATAATTAGTTTACATACAACATAAAACACTGGAAGTGTGAGAAATCAAAAGGAAAATAAGTTTAGGGGTCTTTGAAAACACCAAAAAAGAACATTTTACATTCTGTAAATTCAATACTAACACTAACAAATGTTCGGGCAGTCATTTCACAAATTCTTCAGGGTTAAGCCTTGTCAAAGATAGTTACGTTTTATATCACTCAAAGCAAGACTCGAGCACTTATTATATTTGTTTCAAGGCATAGCGCTTGACTGAATACTACAAGATACGACTTGAATCATCCATTTGATTCCAAAGGAAACTGATTTTCGTGTTTCTAGAACTGTGCTTTCTAATCATTAATTTTGAATGTTTAAACATACATGTAGCATTCTGATAATGCCATCGCTATGAATAAAATATCTATTTAATACAGACGTTATCACTAAATAAGATATTGGTAGGACTATCTTGCTAGCGAAAGAGAGTCTTTATTTGAACACAGTTCTGTTAGGTGTTCTGCAGTGCTAATTTAGAAAATTGAAATATTTAATGCGGGAATGCCACTTTAGTTTCAAAATAAATGTTAAGAGGTTCGATAGCATTCAACAGTCTTCATTGAAAAAGTAAGATATTCATGGTATATTTTATGTAATATAATTATATTTGACTTTTCATAAAAATATCTCAAACTATTCACCTACACTTGTTAACACGTTATTAGCGTGACATCAGGTATAGTGCGTAGGTATTACTATCCACAGCGCATCAAAGATTCACACATAACAAACTATGCCCGAAAGCTATGAGTTAAGAAAATGAATCATGTTTAGAAGTAAACCGTAGGTGAAAGGTTGTTTTTAATTAAGAAAATGAATCATGTTTAGAAGTAAACCGTAGGTGAAAGGTTGTTTTTAATTAAGAAAATGAATCATGTTTAGAAGTAAACCGTAGGTGAAAGGTTGTTTTTAATTAAGAAAATGAATCATGTTTAGAAGTAAACCGTAGGTGAAAGGTTGTTTTTAATTAAGAAAATGAATCATGTTTAGAAGTAC
>NW_013667432.1:95665-99468 GCF_000517525.1 Limulus polyphemus
GAACACATTTCTGAGTTGGAACAATGACGAGATTAGAACACATTTCTGAGTTGGAACAATGACGAGGTTAGTACACGTTTTTCAGCTGGAACAATGACGAGATTATTGGTCTTTGTGCTCTGTGTTTTTAGGTTTGTTCTGTGTAGTATAATCCTTCTTTCGAAATACTAAAAATAAAACCAGTTGCATTTACTTCTTCAAAGGTAATTCATCTCACTCGAGGCCCGGCATGGCCAGGTGGTTAGGGCGCTCGACTCGTAATCTGCGGGTCGCGGGTTTGAATCCCCGTCACACCAAACATGCTCGCACTTTCAGCCGTGGTGGCGTTATAATCTGACGATCAATCCCACTATTCGTTGGTAAAAGAGTAGTCCAAGAGTTGGCGGTGGGTGGTGATGACTAGCTGCCTTTCCTCTAGTCTTACACTGCTAAATTAGGGACGGCAGAAAATGACGGATTGAATAACTCTTCGTCATTGAAATACATTTTAACTAATGTCACATCTAGTTTTGTTTTTACGTAACATACCCTTGAGTGACTTACGTGAGTGTCTTAGTTTAATTAAGATTTCGGAGTGGAAAGGCGCGTTTTACATTTTACTGCAAGGTTTAGCCATAAATTTTGTGGTTTTTAGACGTCTAAGTTAAAAGTATATAACTTATATTCCATTAAGAACATAGGAAGGTTAATTGATGTAAGAAATGTAAACATTTTTATCACAAGTTTTCGTAATACATATTTAGTAAAATTAGATGAACGTCATAAATCGCGCTTATGATATCTTTATCGCAACCCTCAATAGATGCCACCCAGTTAACTTGGCCTATTACATCAGGAATTTAGTTACTAAACTATTCGCACTTATTAGTTTGGGGTTAGATGGTGAAGAATATATATGTCAAAGTTACTGAAACGATTTTTATAAACTAATCGTTAGTTATACGATAATAACGGCTGGTCCTAGTCAGTTATTGTGAAAACAATAACGTATTTTACTCGTAGTTAAGTGTTTCGTCTTGAATTTTTTTTTATTGAGGTCACAGGTCAAACGACCTTCAATAATCAATAGTCGCTTGTATTGAGATAGTTTTGAACTTGGATTTTATCAACATCATATAGAATTTTCATATTTCATAACAAAGTTCCTTCAAAGTTTTTTATATCATTATTTCTAAGTACACATTAAGTAGCTGTTCAAAAATAAACAGTGTAGCGCAGTCTTCATGAATCTCGTTGTTTGTTACGTTTACAAAATATTTACATGTGTGACTAAGGCTGGCCATAGCTTTGTTTATTTAAAGTTAAGCACAAAGCTACACAATGGGCTATCTGTGTTGTGCCCACCACGGGTATCGAAACCCGGTTTCTAGCGTTGTAATTCCGTAAACTTACCGCTGTGCCACTGAGGGGCCTGGCCATAGCGAACAAACTCAATACACACAATGCAACGCAGTCTTCAAGAATCTTGCTGTTTGTTAGTTTACAGAATGTTTACATACGTAACTAATGCTGGTCATAGCAAACAAACTCAACATACCAAAAAAAAACCAGCATTAAAGCAGAAGGATAGATCGTAAGACGCAAAGTTCTTATTGTTAATTAACTTATCAATTATATATATATATATATATATATATGTGTGTGAAGTCTCGAATTGTCCAGCTATTTTACAATCAAATTAACCATTTTTGTTATAGCTTTTAACATTTTCCACAGTATAAATAGTGTCTGGACCAGATCACGTAAAGTTCTCAGAGGTTCGTTTTAACATAAGTAGAAGGTTTCTTATAAGGATGGTCATTTAATTAATTTGAATTATTAAAGAGTTATAATAGCAACGCCCGTTAAAGTGTGTTAAGACATCTACGTCAAAGGAAATGATCAATTTATTTAACCTTTTGCGCTCATTCATCATTTGCGAGTAACAGGGATTCGTAATGACGTCAGGTTATTTGGCGAATATTTTAATGATAAGGAAAAATAACTGCATACATAAATAGTGATTTAAAATACTCAGGTTTTTTTTTATCATCTCTTTGATGTTTAATTTATACGTTAATATATAGGGTTCTTTTATAATATTCAAGGACGAGACTTTTTTTTACTGACAAGTCCGTAAATCCCCTGGTGTCATCGTTTTTACAGTTTGAAAATCACATGTTCTCTTAATGGAAGTATGTGCTTGCTTGTGAAGCGCTTCATAAAATTAAAATCACCGAAATATAATTCAACCTATTTTTTGTTATTTTTGAAGATCTAATAATTTATGTAACAAACAGTTATAGTAGCATGTCACCATTCTCAATTGTTTGAACGCTAGAAGCAAGTTTTCGAAAGTTTCTGGCTTGCTGCATGATTGGTTTTTTATCGTGTGATTTATTTCTTAGAAAAACAGGATATATTTTGTATGAATGAAAAAAAAAGATATCTTAAGTGTCCAAGATTATGTTACGAATTGTTTTTCAGAATTTAACCCCTTGTCTTCTACCATGTCATCAACGACAACTTCCACAACTACAACTACAAGGCCACCAATCGTAATTCCTATTACCAAATCAAGAACAACAACATCAACAACGACAACTACACCATCGACAACGACAACTTCCACAACTACAACTACAAGGCCACCAATCATAATTCCTATTACCAAATCAAGAACAACAACAACAACGACACCAACGACAGAGCATCCGATCCCCACAACTTTATCATTATCGTCTTCAATTTCAACGTTCATTTCTATTTCTTCAAACTCTACCAATACATTTGAATACGACAGAAAATTTACGAGATCCAAAACAGGTAGATAGTGATTCGATCTTTCCTCGCACGTCATAATAATAATAATATTGTCGTATTATAAGTGTCTCTTAGTCTACCTTACTAAAGCAGGAATAACGTTCCATCAGAAAATGGTTGGTAAGACATATTTATGTGTTTTCGTACTCTCAAGTATTTTTCTTTAGTGAACAAATTACTACTAATTTACGAATAGAATGTAATCTTACAAATTAAAGGTCACATAAGGGCTTAAACTAAGTTTCTTTGACTTTTACTATAATGTCTTAGCCCTCATAAATTTCAGAGCCATGTCCTATTAAATACCTAACTTTTTCTAGTTGGTTTAGGAATTGTTTTTAATGATTATATTTTTCAATCACATTCTGTTATAACCACTGTATAAAAACAGTCATTAGAAAAACTGTTTTCATGTTATTGCGATGACTGAATGTGTATTGTGTTTATACAGTGCTGTTTTGTTGAGGAATTGATAATATTTGTTTCATTAGAGTATCCCATCCAATATCTAAATGTGTACCGTGTTGTTAGATTAAAGAATTGATAATTTGTGTTTGAATAGAGACAACAACAGTGTATCACAGTTCGTCATCACCTCCACCAGTATTTCATAATGCTTTGTACTGTCCACCTGTCATCGCAAGAAGTATTCTTTGGAACTGGACAAGAGAAGGACAAGTAGCGATAGAGAAATGTCCCGGTGGTTCAACTGGTGGGTGTGTTAAATAATAACTAAGTTTCTAAACTTTCCATTACCTTTAGTTTGTCATGATTTCTATTTTTGTTATGGTTTGCCCCCCAAAAAAAACAAACACCAACAACCAAACTTTGTTTTCACCATATATTTCTGGTCATTCAGTAAGACCAAGACCGAAATCACATATAACAAGGGTGTTCAATAAGACCAAGCCCGAAATCACATAAAACCAGGGTGTTCAGTAAGACCAAGCCCGAAATCACATATAACCAGGGTGTTCAGTAAGACCAAGCCCGAAATCACA
>NW_013667432.1:100420-105543 GCF_000517525.1 Limulus polyphemus
ACTACATTTGTGTTGTACCTCTATAATTGTTTTTATACAGTTTTATTGCACATTTCATGAGCTTTCCTTTCACGGGGTATTGTCTTTTGTATATGTTTTTTTTTTAAACAAAGCTGAGATAGCAAGTAGGTGTGAAAAAATAACTTATAATTATGGCTTCGATAGGGTAGTATAGGCCTTAAATCTTCTCCTGTGAGGCTAATATAAAACAATACATGATTAATATAGAGAATTCTTCATTTTTATACAGCCAGGCCTAAATATATATGTACCTGTAGATGTTTATTATACTAGTGATGTTTTAAACCGATCACAATTAACATTTTCAATAAGACTAAGCCGAAATTACATATAACAAGGGTGTTCAATAAGACCAAGCCCGAAATCACATATAACCAGGGTGTTCAATAAGACCAAGCCCGAAATCACATATAACCAGGGTGTTCAGTAAGACCAAGCCCGAAATCACATATAACCAGGGTGTTCAGTAAGACCAAGCCCGAAATCACATATAACCAGGGTGTTCAGTAAGACCAAGCCCGAAATCACATATAACCAGGGTGTTTTCTACAGATTTGATTCACGCATACATTGTATTTGTATTAATGTCAGTGTAATTTGACAGTACCGAGACCTTCCAAATTACTCATGTTTAATAGGCTCGTTTTCCAAAAGTAATACATTTTGACGTGCATACAAAATGTCGAGGAAACTGGCTTTATTTCTTACGTAGAAGGAAGTCTATTGAATAATTTAGAATTACAATAATTGTATATTGGAAAACGTTACACAACCGACATCAGCTTAGTTATTTTTCATGACAATACTCTTATACTTACTGTATGTGAAACGTACTTACTGGAAACAACAAAAATGTTAGTTTTTTTCCCTTCTTTTCAACTTTAAAAATTACTTTGAATTAGTTTGAGTGATTTGAACGAAATTAAGAAAAATAGTAACCTGTTGTTTTTGAATTTCGCGCTAGCCGTCCCTAATTTAGCAGTGTAAGACTAGAGGGAAGGCAGCTAGTCATCACCACCCACCGCCAACTCTTGGGCTACTCTTTTACCAACGAATAGTGGGATTGACCGTCACATTATAACACCCCACGGCTGAAAGAGCGAGCATGTTTGGTGTGACGGGGATTCGAACCCGCGACCCGCAGATTGCGAGTCGAGTACCCTAATCACCTGGCCATGCCGGGCCATTTGCGAAGGAAACTCGTTGAGAGACTCTTTAACAAACACAAACGGTCACTTAACTGTACTTCGATAAGAAACGAAATTAGATTTTATACATGGGAGAGATGAAGTTGTAGAAATGTGGTATTCCAAATATTAGCATTTACTAATAGTGCCTTAACCACCTGGCCATGCCGGGCCAAATAGTAACCTGTACATGTATATTTAAATACTTGGAACTCGTTAAATAAACATTTAAATTTTTTCGTTTCTGTCAAACAGTCTTACAGTAATAACTGGTTTTGAAATTCCGAAATATCTCCATGTTCTAAAAACTAACATGAGGAACCATACACATTACAAACTAGAATATTGACTTTAGAAAGGAAGGGGTATTTTGTTTACTTACATTAGTTTTACTTGTACAATAATAAAATAAAATGTAATATATTAGCATATAACAAGTAATCTGCCCATAAAAATCTGATATGATAACCCTGAACATAATTTATAGAGCACCAGTTTGAGGTGTTCTATGTTGTTTTTTATCCTTGCACAATGTAAGATTTATTGGTCACTCACATTTTTGATAACCTTGAACATAATTTATAGAGCACCAGTTGCAGGTGTTTTATGTTGTTTTGTATCATTGCACAACGTAAGATTTATTGGTCACTCACATTTTTGATAACCTTGAACATAATTTATAGAGCACCAGTTTCAGGTGTTCCATGCTGTTTTGTTTCCTTGCACAATGTAAGATTTATTGCTCACTTACATTTTTCTTTTGTTGAAGTAGATGGTTTTAGAAAAGAGACCGTTATTTGGATAATCTGTCTGATTTATGTATAGGCTTACTCAGAAAAAGCAACTAAGTTATACAAGTAATAATGTTTTATGTGGATATTGACCTTACGTTTTTTGTAGAATAACGCGTATGTAACAAACACTGAACAAACAAATTAAAGGACAGTTGGAACTCATATTTTACTATAAAAAAGGCAAAACTTTGTTATAAAATAATGCCAATCACCTTCCTTAGCTACTTTTTATGCATATCATGCATCTCTGTTGAAAAACTTAGAAGTAATGTTTCCGTAACTTGTTTTACTTCACTAAGCCAGATTACTTCAATCAATCTAAAATTTAAATATGTTTATTTATATTATCCAACCACGTTTTAACATTTCCTTAAAATAATTTTAAACGCTATTGATGCTAATTTTGTTCATAAAATGTTCTCAATTTGTGGTGTATAGAACCAGATAATTTGAAGCAATATTTTTATTCTAGGCTACGCTAGATGGCAGTGTGGAACTAAACCGGTTGTATGGTTGCCACAGTCTCCTGATTTGAGTGAATGTCAATCGATGTGGGTGGATAACGTGCACAGGAAAGTAAGTTTGGTGATTATCAAGTTAGTATTAAGCTACATCAAAATATGTCGATTGTACTTGAAAATTTTATGTGCTAGTAAATCTGACGAATAAAAAGGATTCTTGACGAAAATCCAAAACAATTGCACTTTATAGGAGTAATTTGCATATACTTATACGGTGTCATGTTGCAGCAGTTGTGAGCCGTTGTGTAACGGGCAACATGTTTAGCACCTATTTTGGTTCATAGTGCATTCCTGACGATTCGGCAGTCAACATTGCGATCGCAGACAGAACCTTTTCCGGGAAGGTCATTCGTGTAACTAAATTATTAAAAATGTAGACCCAAAGAGACATAGCATTTAAAAGAAGGGAGTCCTCAGTGTTTCCATAAAAAAGAAGTAAAAAAATTCCTCGCACTGGGTTCCGAAATCACACTTCCAGCCGATCAGGAGCATCGTCTTTACCCGAAAAGTGAAGAAGGCATTGTGAGGAAGCTAGGTGTATGTCTTCTGTTGTCATTAAAAGGATATAAACACAAAAAGTTCTGATGCTTCCGGCCACGTCTCAAAACCTACGGCTAGTTTGAAGAGAAAGGTAGCTGAAAGAAACTGGAGTCACAGTAATCTCATTAGACCATATAGGGCCATCTTCTGTGGCCGCTGTGGGTAATTGAACCCCGGATTTTAGCGTTGCTAGTCTGTAATCTTACCGCTGGCTCACCGGGGGGGGGGGGACCAATGCAGCTTTAACAGACTTTAGTTCATTTGTTCTGTATAAACTTTGTCTTCGATGTAGACCCCCCATGTGCAGTGAGGGGTCAGTGAAAGTATGCCACGAAATATGGTCTAAAATTGACCTTGTTGTCTTTAGCACAAGAGCTTGTTATATTGGAAACTGCAGTGTTGGGCAAAAGTACGTAACCATGGCCATGCCAGCGAGAACAATAAACAATGGAGCATTATGGAATCTGGAATATAGTTATTATAAAGTCCAATTCGTTATCATGTTTAAGCGATTTGTTTAGAAACACGTATTACCCTGTAAATATAAACAACGATTCCAATTCAACAGATATGGTACGTTTTAAAACACTGAGATGTAGAAAGGAAAGAGCTAGAAATCGTATTGCTTTAGGGCCGTTTATTCCACTACACGTGTATCAATTGAAAATAGAAGATGTTTCTAATAGAACTGGGGCTGTTATTAAACCAAAGGTGAGCCCAACCTCTATTAACATTGGAAAAACACGGCCCCTACTTCTAAGGGTATAATGTCCAATACGTTCGGTAATTTATACTATATAGACTTGTCACAATTAAACACGGCCCCTACTTCTAAGGGTATAATGTCCAATACGTTCGGTAATATATACTATATAGACTTGTCACAATTCTAGTCGCAGGAAGAGCAAACAAACTACGATTTATTTTATGAACTTTGTAGTATTTTAATTAAGATCAAAAACATCATTTCTGTGTTTATTAAATTAAATGCAGTTTTTTTTACGATAACATTTATATTCGCTTTTCTATTCAAGAACGCTTTCGCAAGCTTCAGCGTAGACATGAACTGTAAACTATGAGAAAACAACAACAAATATTAACATCTTCATTTTGATGGTTATATTATGTACGTCAGTTCACATTCCAGAGTAAAGGGTCGCTGTTTGTCTTAATTAAAAATAAGTTCGTGATTAAAACATATCGCTTTTTTCCTAAACAAGATAAGCTTACACTAATCTATTACGAACTAATTTATTGCAGACATAAAGCCAGTAATTCAGGTGTAGAGTTTAAAATCTCGTATAAAATCCCGGTGTCACCATTTTTGAGATATTTTCCCAGGGTCCATTTGTCACTTTTGACTATTTCTCAGATAAAAGCGGTAATTTGATAATCCGTGATACCATAATATTAGTAATCTTCGCTGTTGTTACGTGTACAAAAAAACAACACATATTCATCAGTCTTACAAATTTTGTGCGTCAGTTATTATCGTAACTTAACTGTGACGAGTTATAGGGATTTAGACATTGAGGCGATGAGCGAATAATCTCGTAATCTGGCAATATTTTTCAATTTCACAATTTTTTTTTGTGAAACAAACTGGTTTTCGACAAGTAGTGTTTAACATACTGATGCGTTAAGGCTCAAGTAGTCAGCCAGATTGCAGTAAATAAATATTGCAAATTTTAACTCAGTTTATCGTTTTGTTTCTTATGCTATCATTTTGTGGATCGACCGAACTGATCGATTATTTGTATTATTTGGAAACTTTGAAATTATTTGTTACATGTTTCAAGATTTATTTGTAAGTGTTAATTCAACACGTTAAAATCTTTGCGACATCTACAAGTGTTTATATTTCTTATTTATCCAATACGCCCCAAGCATTCTTTGACAGCGTAGATGTCTATGTTACATTTTACACTCAATTCTGAACACATAAAACTACACAGCGCAATATTTTGATAATTAAGGGTCCGGCATGGCCAGGTGGTTAGGGCGTTCGACTCGCAATCTGTCACACCAAACATGCTCGCCCTTTCAGCCGTGGGGGCGTT
>NW_013667432.1:105576-109216 GCF_000517525.1 Limulus polyphemus
AAGAAGCGTTGCTGTTTATCAAGTTGTTTTATATTCAGTGGATTTGATTTACCCATGGGGATGAAGTTTTGGAAAAATAAATTAAGCTCAAAGTTATCAAACAAATGGCGTAGCGTTTCGCATGTAAAGGTTAATTTAAGATAAAAAGAGTAGTAAATCTTTGTTATTTATTTAACAAACTTTCTTCATAAAACCACGGTTTCACAGTTGTTCTAAGTGATGACAGTTAAGCAAGGGTTTTGTTTCTTTGTTCTAGATATACACATACCAGAGAAATAGCATTTAAAGTTGTTCAGTCAGAATACCCAACCTCAAATGATACACTTTAAAAGGAAAACATATGAACGAATTTGAAAGCCTTGATAACATATGTTATCAACATAAGATGCCACAATCTTAAAAACTAAATCTAAACAGTAAGTGTAAGGTCTAGATTTTAATTGAACAACCGTACTGGTAGGAAAACAAACTATTTCAAAACAATGTATCAGTGGAAAACATTTACGTAAATAAACACAAAACCATAAGTCAAGTTAACCTAAAAAAAATCTTCATTTGCTTGTTAAGAACAAAGGTTCAGAATAAGCTATCTGAGCTGTTCTCACAGCGAGTATCGAAACCGGAATCTTAGCGTTATAAATTCTCAGATCTATCGCTGAGTCACCAGGGGCTAGCCTGAAGGAGCAGGTGGGAATTTTAGACTGTACATAAAACACTCCTAAAAACAATAGTTTAACTCTAAGAGAAACTAGTGTTAAAAAAGCAAGAATAAAGTACGTCAAATACATTTGTTATATTAATTAATGTTTTTACTTTCAATCGATATGTTGTAAGATAAAACATCGGAAAGTTGTTTATTATTATTTTAAAGTGATGTACATTTTACGTCGGAAATTGTCTTAAGAGACAATATTTATGACACACACAAAATCCTAGAATATTTACTGCCGAATGTTAACTCGCTTGATATTTGAGGCTTATTTCCATCATGTACAGACATTTTCACTAAACCTTTTTACTTAATACTAATTGCAGGTTGATGGAGAGGAATCTATTGTTGGGATAGCAACGGAATTGGCTGTAATAACAAAAACAAAACCTCTGTATGGAGGGGATATCCGGCAAGTGGCAGGCATCACCCAGAGACTGGTTGCCAAGATGGCGGTTAGTGCTAAGGATGTAAGAAATTCTGAACAACGCTATCTAGGCTTTCCAAACCACCAACGACAACAGATTGCACGTGAATTGTTGGAGGTACAGAAATATATTCAATAATTATAACATGTGATTTTTTTTTTGCTTCTGTTAACAGATATTTGTTCTAAATATTTTGACTCGTTTTCTGATGATGAGGTGCTAAAGATGTTTTAAGATTCCTTTAGTTTGGAAACATATATATGTCTTAAATATTTCGATACATTTGGCAGATAAATGTATTGCTTAACGTTAATTATGATCTTCTGTAAGGCACTAATTAAAATGTTTTTAGAAATATCGTGAATCGACAGGTAATTGGTTGTTGTTGTTTTTTTGGAAAAGGAAATGATACCTAAAATAAAAGGACATTTGATGTTTTGTTTTAGCTAATGACTGAAATAAGCAGTAACCTATTGGAACGATACCACCACGACTCCTGGCGGGACCTTCCGATACCCGAACAGAGAGCTTCTGCTTCAGCATTAATACGAGGGTTGGAAGAAAGTTGCTGGCTGCTATTGGAATCTCAAACATCCATTAATCGTTTTCATACGGTCGAGAAGAATTTATGTAAGTTCGAGAAGTTTTCTGTATTAAATAAATAACAGCCTGATATAGATTTCTCAACTACGTATAAAATAGTAGAAGAAATGTGTACCACATTTATAGTTTGATTAAGCATCAATACAAAGTTGTAGGGAAAACACGCACGAACAAGGGATACATAGTACTAATGTTTAAACTTTAAATTGCAAGTGAACTGAAAGCCAATTTAGGGTAAAATACCAATGTTGAATTATATATTTTTAAACAAAATTGAATTATTTTCTTGAAAGCAATATAGACAGTTTAACACACGATATCGCAAGTTTATACATATATATATATATTTATACAAAAAATAGGCCGATACCTAAACTGAGCTGTAATTATAGGTGACCAATAACCAAGATATATAATATTTAACACGACAATTAGGTGAACAGAAGTCGTAAATTGTTGGTATGCGATTGGTAGATTGTTAATCCCCCCCCCCCCCCGACTGTAGAATGAATAATATCCTTCAGGTGGAGTAAAATAATCCAATGCCTTTATAATATAATAGGAATGAAGTTTGATATTGTTAATGACCAAATTCATTATGTATTCTATGATTTATTTATTTTTTAATTTTGTTACACAGTAGTATTTACGTTAATTGAAATCATATGGAACTGAAACACAAAATAGGCTTAATATTTCAGTTAATAACCTCTAATATATAGTGAAGTTTTCAAACAAAATTATCTTTTAATTATGCTTGTCATAAGACATTAGTATTAGGCCTATAACATTTTTAAACACTACATTTTTTATATAGTCCCTTAGGGATTTTCAAGAATTAGAAGGGTTAATAATAATAGTATTCTAACCACGCTATGTTCGCCCATCAATCTGGAGTTCCTCAGACCAGGTGGAATATAACGTACACAGCACTGGTCGGAACACTATTTATAAAAGCATTTTGATACAACAACAATTATCAAAATGTGTGTGCCTTTTTTATAAGCTGGCGAAGAATGATTACAGTTATATTTGTCGTAATACATTAGCATCAAGTCTATTATACTTTTAAACACTACATTCTTTATCTAAAACTTGTCCCACAGGGGTTTTCAAGAATTAGAAAATTTTAAATCAGTACTGAAACAAAACAATAAAAAATAGTTTAAACAGCTCAATCGACAACTTCCGAAACAACAGTCGAGTTTTTAAACTACACTATTTTTTTTACATGCGTCATGCATTCGACTGGAGAGTTACTTACGTCACAGTGATGATACTTATGATATGCAAAATTCATAGTAAATATCCTCAAATGAAAGCTTAAGTACATCAAGCAATGGAAGACAAATCAAGTACATTAAATAACAGTAACCTAAGTACAAAGGTACTTTTAAACAGTACCAAGACGATGTGTCCAATATTCGGTCGCACGCGATTTGGAGTTTTGTTTTTTACCTAAAGAGGTTTGACACGGCTAAATGTCAGAATATTATATAAAGGTAGTGCTGTAGTGAAAAAAGTTAGAATTTCGATTGATAATGAATCAAACAATCGATACGGAAAATGTGCACCTGAAAGACACAACGTTACTTATTGCCTTCATAGGGTTTCCTGTTGGGACAATGATAAGTGTACGAAATTACAACATTGAAATCCGGGGTTCGATATCCCATGTTGGACGTAGCAGATAGTCTTGATAACAATCAGTAAAACTCAAAATATTCTTCATCATGGAAATCATCAGAAGATATCAGTTGTCTGAAATGTTAACGTCTTTAATTAAATCTGTTGATATGTTGCAGTGTTGGATCCTGTCAAGAAATAACACATTAGAAAAGATAGTATTTGGATGTGAAGTTTTAACTTACAGAGATAGTATTTGATGTGAAGTTTTAAC
>NW_013667432.1:110190-111804 GCF_000517525.1 Limulus polyphemus
GTATTTGATGTGAAGTTTTAACTTACAGAGATAGTATTTGATGTGAAGTTTTAACTTACAGAGATAGTATTTGATGTGAAGTTTTAACTTACAGAGATAGTATTTGACGTGAAGTTTTAACTTGCAGACATAGTATTTGATGTGAAGTTTTAACTTACAGAGATAGTATTTGATATGAAGTTTTATGATATTTTAAAGGAGAACATGAATAGGTATTTTCTTTTTAATAATTAGTGGTATCGGTGCGACGAATCCAAACATGGTCGATATCCGAGGTTCGATTCCCGACCTCTAAGGACGTGGAGGGATCTGAATGGACAAGAATGGAGGATTTTATCATTGTTCCTACACAAGCTCTACTTGGCGTTGCACAAAATGGTAAGGTGATGTAATTGTGAACAATTGTATAAGTTTTGTTAACACTAAAATATCAAATGTAAGTTTCTTTGCTTTATTGTTTAAAAGACACGGTAGAATAGACCCATCATGATTTTTTCAGCTCCAGGCCCATAAGGCCCTTAAGATGACCCTTTACAGGTTCCCGTGATACCTATTTGAATAAGCTAACTTCTTAGAAATCCATACAGAATCGTGAATATGCTAGCTTGAAACTTGGAGCGTGTACTTTAACCCATGTTAAAGACCTTGCGACATCTGGTCAACATCGATATGGTTAAATACACGCAGAAACTGCACGGAAATCAAGAAAATAAATTGAATATACCCGATTAAAGATGTATTCTGTCCTAGTTATGAAAGGGTGTAGTTAGTAGCTATTTTATTTACGACAAAAGCAATAGTGTACTATAACTAGAAAGAAATAATTACTTTTGATGAAATGATTTATTTGAAATGTTAAAACGCTTTTTGCTAAATCATTTACGGTATGTATACGTTTTTGTTTTTCTCCAGGAGTTGTGGACATTGTATTTTTAGCTTATAACAAGTTGGAAAACTTCTTAACCGCAGCAGATCGTGGAATATTCAGTCGACCCCTTTCGGCAGACAAGCAAAGTAATAGCTCGCACATAATCAACTCGAGGGTTCTGGCAGCGTCGGTTCGGCGCCATGGCTTGGCCAACCTTCATCAACCTGCAAAAATCGTCTTTAGGCATATCCAGGTGAGGAAACGAATTCTGTCAAGCTCTAAGCCCATAATATATATATATATAATATTGGGCATTTGTGGTAGTTGAAAGTGTACTTAATTTGTACGTCCGTGAAAATAAAAAAGTTTAAGTAATAAACAAAACGTTTATGAAACCGAAATGGTACTTATTTATATAATTCCATTCCATGAGTTAACATTAATTGCTTCTTGGTTTGTTTGTTTGGAATTGAGCGCAAAGATACACGGTGGGCTGTCTGTGCTTTGCCCACCACGGGTATCGAAACCCGGTTTCTAGCGTTGTAAGTTCGCAGACATACCGCTGTGCCACTAGGGAGTAATTGCTTCTTAAAACTGTGTACTTCGAGGCCATTTTATTCTTTATCTCAACATCAGTAATCTCTGTATGCACCCTGATAAAAATAAATGATGATAACAATAGGACAGTTCGTAAAACAAAGAGAGAAATACAAGAATTTAGTGAATTAGTTTGTTTTTTGTTTGTT